>NW_027638333.1:0-10673 GCF_951216825.1 Electrona antarctica
GAACATCACAGGATCCGTGACATGGACGGAGAGAGACGTGTTGGATAAAGTTAACAGCTTGCTGTGTGTGGGCATGCCCCCCCCCCACCCTTTCTCTCTCAGGAAACCTATAATTACCAGTGCTCCGTTAATCAAGAATGAAACGAGGGAGAAACAAGTGGGCTAATTGGTGCCGACGTGCTCTGTAATTAGAGTGATAGTCACACATTGGGATTTTATGAATGAATGACTTTGCCAGGTTGTTGGTTTTTTTTTTTTTTTTTTTCTTATTCGGTATCTTTCGTTTAACATCAGATTTGCATGCGCGCATATATAAAGGAAACAATATGTTTCTGGTCATTTTTCTTTTTTTGTCCAAACAGCAGATTTTCTCTCCACCATGAAGGCCCCCAGACTATAGGCCAGTGTTAATTAGGGACGTCCGAGGCAGAGAGGGGAGGGAGGCGAGGCAGGAGAGAGAGAGAGAGAGAGAGAGAGAGAGAGAGAGAGAGAGAGAGAGAGAGAGAGAGAGAGAGAGAGATGGGGGAGGGGGGGAAATCCAATTATTTCTTTCTCTTTTTGCCCCAAACCTTTTTTCACCCATGTGCTACTGGCTGCTGCCTGGCTCGCGGGGTGTTGCTGTTTGTGTGTGCGTGTGTGCGTGCGTGCGTGCGTGCTCGCGTGCGTGCTCGCGTGCGTGGGCACGTGTGCGTGGGGATTGGTTGACAGGATGTGCGTGGAAGTGTACTAATTCACCATTTGCCTTTTCATAAACACAACCACTGACCCATTTGGGTCGGTGTGTGTGTGTGTGTGTGTGTGTGTGTGTGTGTGTGTGTGTGTGTGTGTGTGTGTGTGTACGGCAGCCTAGCGATGAGTTCAACCGCTGTCTAATTGATGTGATGTGATCTGAATATCCTTGCTGTCGTAAATTAACGTCCTACTTGATCATCCTACAGCGTCACAGAAAAGCGTCAAACGTAGCAGATCTGCAAGTGCAGAGCGCCTCGTTTTGAGCTTGCAGATCTGCTACTTTTGACGCTTCTGAATTTGAATCCCAAAAAGCAACAGTTTTGGACGCGATGAGGTCTATCTGCAGGCTATCAGAAATGACTTTGGGCAGATGGAAAAAACTTTAGTTAAACTTGCAGAGTGACGGATTACTTTACCTGGGTTATACATTTTATAGTAGTTGTACTTGAATGCTGACATGACATAATAATCCCATCTAGTGTTTCATTTGCGCGACGGAACGTGACAAAATAGGCTACAGCTGAGCTTTGTTGTGCAGCACTGCATGAACACAGTAACACGCGTTGAAACAAGGCTGTGGTAAAGATACCAAGAAGGAGTGGACAGGGATGTCACTGTTATGCAACACGGAAGTAGTATGAAGTTGAAGCTGTTTATAAACCAGTCAGTCAGTCAGTGACATCACCGACGAATCCTTGGTGTTACTCTTCCTGCGACCGAGTAACCTCTGAAACCAGGCTTTCTTTTCACCGTCGTCTCAACTCTTTTTGTCTCCACCAGGCCGAAGGCATGGGGAGAGAGTATGTTTTGCACTCCGTCCGTCCGTGTGTCCTTGTGTGTGTGTGTCCGTCCGTCTGTGAACAGCTAATCTCCGGCACCGTTAACCCGGTCGATGCCAAATTTTACACACACACTCCCTGGATGCCAACGATGAACCTCTGCCCCAATATTTCCAGAACGGCCTGTTATAGCGCCACCAGGAGGCTGCTTTGTGCAAAACAAGTTTTTGGACAGTACACCTACAGATTTTGTCCAAACATCACGTAAATTGGTCTCTCTATAGCCATTCAACAAAACGCGTCTATCAGATTTCTCAGACTCCATCCTGATTGGCTAAGATTGGCTTCCAAAGTTCGCAGGAGTGCTCAGTTTCAAACAAAATGCTGCAAATCATGAACACATCGTGTGATTTCCGTGAAATTGTGCACGCACATTCCCACTAGGCCGAGGAAGAAATGCCACATGAACATTTTCAACTCAGCCTCATGGTGGCGCTATAACTGGCCGAAAGGTGTTTTTACCTCTAACTGCACGGATCTGTGGATAATTTTTCACATCTGCTCTTTATAGCGCCACCAGGAGGCCGACATATGTAAAACACATTTTCTAATATTAATCCTTCAGATTTTATCCAAATTTCACGCAAATCGGTACACATGCTCTATAGTCATGTGATCAAGACTGGTTGGTTTGTTTTCTCATAATCCACCCTCATTGGCTACGATTGGCTTCTGAACTTTTCAGGAGTAGCCCGCTTTGTACCCGTTTTGTACAAATCGCCACAACTACTCAACGCAGTGTCCGATTGTGGTGAAACTGTGCATGCATATTCCCACTAGGCTTTGGAAGAAATGCCACTTGACAGTTTTCAAATCAGCCTCATGGTGGCGCTACAACAGGCAAAGCATCACACACACACACTCCTATCCTCCTGGTGGAGACCTGTGCCCAGAAGGGCACTTTTTCTAGTTTTTCTTCTTTTCCCCCTTCATGGGCCCCTTGGAGGGCTGGGCCCCGTTGCATTGCACCGGTTGCACCGTCGATATATTCGCCACTGGCGCCATAGTCGGTAGGGTTAGTATAATGTCCCACATACGTTGCCGGTTAAAGCGTTATTCATAGTTCCAGTTTTCGGTGAAGAGGTGACCAGAGGTGCTTAGTAAAAACAGAGAGATGTGTTGTGTGAGCAGTGACCACCGCAGGCGATGTGACGCCATGTTGTAGTTTTCGGTGCATGGTCACCTCTTCACCGAAAACCGGACTATGATTAGGCATTTAGACTCACCTGTGGCTTCCGCGTGCAGTTATTGTTAGGTTAGGGTTAGTAATGTTGTATTATACACACCCCTGCCACTCAAAGAGAGTATACTGGCTGGATGCAAAGGGTTGGGCTTCTATGCTATGTCTGGCAGACGTAATAGAGCGTCGCAGTCCCGCCCCCTTTCAGAACAACGAGGGCACCATTAGAGAATTCATTTTTCCCATAGACGTTTCAAAAAGTATTTATTTAAAGACCTGTAATTCCTCTGACAAAGCCAACAGCCGAGTTGACAAATCATGACAATAAACACAAATAATTAGAAAGAAGAAATCTAAAAAATAAAAAGTTTTCTTCTTTCTAATTATTTGTTCGGCCCAAATAAATGTGTGTATTGTCATGATTTGTCAACTCGGCTGTTGGCTTTGTCTCTTCCGGTGCCCTCGCGACGCTCTATTGAGGGGTGATATGTCCCGCGTGCGCCCAAATATGGAGACGGTCTTCACAATTACGGCATCACTGAATGTCCGACGAATGATGGATAAGTCTAGTTCTTCCTTGCCTTAGTGATTTTAACATTTGACCTTTACCTATTGATTATATCACATTGAATAATCATTCTATAGGATAACAATAATATTGCCTATATGGTTCTGACCCTCTTGACCTCCATGCTACTGGTTCATTATTAACTAAAGCAGGGCTTTCCAACCTTTTCTGGATCATTTGGGCACTTGTGTGTTCCGGCTTAGATCAATGGAACTCACATAGTATTACTTTAAGTGCTTTAAGGTTTTAACATTAAAGGGGCGACTTCACCACTTTTCAACCTCTCTTCACATAATTGATACTCACTAATGTTCATGATATAATACCACAATTATTTCTACTCGGTCTGTGGCTGTGGGCATTTCTAGAAAGCCGTCCACCATGTGACATCATCGATGGGGGAAATCCAAGCTGATAGAAACTGCAGTGCTTTCTATTCCTGAAAAGTTGCAATGCGATAATGGAAGCCATCGTTCTCACGATAATCAAAATATAAAAATATATATGTTTTTTAAATCTTGTTTTAAAAAAATAAATCAGCCTAACGTTGAAGTCACTGGTCCCTGCCCACAGGTTGGGAATCTGTAATGGTTCATTGTAATTGGACGTTATTGCAGTTGCACTGACTAGAGTATAAGACATTTATGGTATTAACCCATTTTGGTGTTTTAAACATTATGTTATAATTTAGCTATTGAAAAATATCAGATCTACAAGCTCATAGCGCGCCACTCGGTGGCGCGCTATGAGCTTGTAGGTCTGCTATTTTTGAAAAATCGTGAAAATATTTATTTCAGAAAACTGGAGGATTTAGAAGATTTCTTTTTAAATGTCAACGTCAGGCCTAAATGGGTCAACAGACAGCTGCTATAGTCTCCCCTGTCCTATTCAGCATCTTACTGTAAAGTATCATGGAAGAAGCTCTTCAAGAACTCCACACCTCCTTAACAGCAGCCTCTCAAAAGTCAAACGTTGCAAACTGGCCTGCGGTGCAGTCATGTTATACGTCCCTGTCAAAGACGACCATCCTATACAGGGGACAGTATAGATGGAGAAGAGGCAGGCAGAGAATGTCCTGGATGGACGAGAAGCTTCCAAATGCAGATGCAGAAGACATGGAGAGCGCTGGAGATCACGGACCTTAAACTGCCCAAATATCCACCATGCATGGCACCCCTAGGCCATGGGATGAGTGAGTGAGTGAGTGAGTCTCTCAAGCCAGACTGTTGACTCACACAATTTTCAAATGCTTCAATTTTCAAATGCTTGTGGAAAGAAAGTGCTGAAAATAAGCCCCCCACTTCCGTTTCACCTTTGCAGCCGCATACATTAATTGTTGTCCTTCTGTAAATACAATTAGTCGAAGCATAATGTAGCCTGCTGGCTGCTTATATCCGAAATGAAAATCCCCCAAAAAATATATTTTAAATATGTTTTCATGAACGGAAGTGACGGAACAGATACGACAGCTTATCCCTTTCTCTGGCTTTCAGGAGGTGTAGTTTCCAGTTTCCCAGACTCTATACGTGGGCATGCCATTCAGAGATTGTGGAATAGTAGCGAGACGATCGACCACATGGCTGCTGTCTTGTGTATACAGTACATGCCCAGCGCTGTGGCGTTGGAACCCCCCCCCCCCCCCCCCCCTGCCTTTCCGGAGACCCTCCCCACGCAGCCGAGAGGGGGAAAGGCCACAGCCAGTGATTTATGGAGGCCATCTCAGGACGCCCGGTCCCGGTAGCTGTTGGGCTGACGTCTGCTCTCTTCTATCTCCCTTCTCCTTTTCCTCTCATCACCTCGTTTGTCATGATGGCGTGCCGCATCCCGACGCCGTCCCCCATAAAAACCCACTTCAAAAGAGGGGTTGTCGGAGGGGGTCAAGTTTCCGGTGTCCTCCTCCAGTCCTCTGGGCCCCGAGTGATGGACTCATGGATAGAGGAGCTGTAATCACAATCACATTGGCCCATTGATCACCGGACGGACGACTAGCCTCACTGTAGGTCGCTGGCCGCGGGGGCCATGCGGTCGTGGGTTGTAAAAGTAGTGGACGGACACACCAAAGAGCTGCCAATGACAGGGCTCTGTGTGTGTGTGTGTGTGTGTGTGTGTGTGTGTGTGCGTGTGTGTGTGCGTGTGCGTGTGTGTGTGTCACTACTAAGCAACATGTGTGTGTGATTCATTCATCCACATCATGCATGTTTCACACAACATTGACAGAAAGCAAAATGACAAAAAAAACGAAATTATTTCAGACTTGCAGACGTTGAATCCTGATTTACACTATAATACTAGGGGTGTGCTGAAATATCGATATGGCGATATATATCGATACGTCCTCCCGCGATAAATAATCGATATTGATTATTAAAATACCGATATCGGGAAAAAAAAATGAATTTGAAAGGTTTGAAAAGGAGGAAATGACAGCTAAAATAAAGCAAATCCCACAGCAACCAGAAGTACTGAATTACTGGATGGTGATTTGTCCAAAGTCTCCAAACAGCTTTGTGGGAATACAAAATGCTGCATTTTTTCAATTCCAAGTATTTTGTAGTTGCAGATATCGTGATATATCGTTGATGAAATTTCATACAATATATCGATATATCGCAAATATCGCAATATATCGAATATCGTGATATTATCGTTATCGAGGGCCTAATATCGCGATATATATCGTATCGTGAGGAACCCATATCGTCCCACCCCTATATAATACTGCTGCTGAGAACTCCACACACCTCCTTATAGGAGGAAGACGCATCTCCAACCTCCGCTTCGCCGACTAGTCATTGGTTAGACCAGTCATTAGTCCTACAACCTATCTCAAACCCTCACCCTAACCCTACCCTCCCACGGGGCAGCATATAAACCTAACCTTAACCCTCTCCCAACCCTTAACGCACCCCTCACCAACCTTAATCCGGTCATCTTTTTTTTTTTTTTTAAGATCTTTTTTTTTGCGGCTTACGCCTTTTATTGGTTTTTGAAGGGACAGACAGTAGGCTGACAGGAAACGGGAGAGAGATGGGGGGGAAGACATGCAGTAAAGGCCGTGTCGGGCTCGGGAGTCGAACCCGCGGCACACTGCGACTGGATTACCAGTCGGGTGCCCAGACGGTTACGCCACCGCCTGGGCCAATCCGGTCATCTTAACGCACCCCTCACCAACCTTATGTCTAACCAATGACTAGTCTAAACTAAGTATGCACCCCACAGTTAGACCGTCTTGGAAAAATGTAAGCCAAACTCCAGAAACTCACTGTACCAGACTGGAAGAGGCGGTGAGAGCATACGGCATGGAGATGAGTGCAGAGAAATGTAATATCCTGGTCAACATCTACAACCATCACAAGTCACAACCATAACACCAACCGAAACCGTCATAATAGACGGGAAAGGACTTCAAATACCTCGGGTCCAAGAGATCAAACGATACTATGTTCGGTATAGCAGTACAAATGAGTCATGACTGTACAGTATATCTCTGCTGTCCGGAGGAAACCTCATAACTCCAAAATGTTTATTTTTCAGGAAATGAAAAATATTATTTTTCAGGAAATTAATAAAACCTTGTATTTTTTAAACGACGCAATAATGCCTCATCAAAGTTGGTGTTGTGACTTTAGATATTGTCAATTACTTGCAACACAACATTTTGCTGCCTCCTGCATTATGTGACATTTAGAAACAGGTGGTACGTAGGACGGTTGAGTGATTTCCAACGAGCGCTTCCAAACTCCAACATTGAACATGCTGCTCAATGTTTTGCCAATCAGTCTAGATGAGGGGGGCGTGTCCTGATGGGAAAATCATGCATGTGCATACTCTCTAGCTATGGGCGCCGGTCGGCTGGTTAAACCTAACAATGAACTACTACTAGACCAGTGGTTCCCAAAGTGGTGTCCGGGGACCCCCAGGGGTCCTTGAGAGAATTCCAGGGGGTCCCCAGCTAAATGATAATTAAGAACCAAATGGACCCTTATGGGTCTGTAACTCAGAGAGCGTACAAATGGAACCAAATGGATTAAAAGCTGCTAATATATTATTTATGCCCCAAAATCGATACATCTCAGACACTATTAAGGCAGCCAGGCGGTGCCCCTTTTTTCACTTGAGCACCTGCCCCTCAAAATGTATGTGCACACCACTGGTTAAAAGTGTGGCTTTCAGTAGGCCTACATCCATTTCCCTCACCTAGTTGTGTTTATATGGTGTCTCTGTGAGGGATAGATCTTCAAAGCCGTGTGGTAATGACACACATGTTCACCTATAGCTCTCCCTCACACACCCTGGACGCTCTTCCTCCACAGCTAACAAAATCAACAGGGATCCTCAGCTGTCCTCACATCCGCCGAGCAGACAGTCACCCACATCGGCACATCACATCATGGAACCTGTACCTCCATATCTCTACTCGATCCTCCCCATTTTCCACTACCACTGTCTCCAGAACGGACTTAAAACGCACGCACGCACGCAAGCACGAGCTCACGCACGCACACCACCTTTCCCCTATATACTTGTAACTGTAAAGCCTTGCTTTTTGTTTTCTCCTCGGGGCTATCAGCAGTCGACATTCTCCATCAGACCCGAGTCCATTACGTCTTTCATCTTCACTTTGACATTTACAGGAGTGTCTGTGGCTGCATGGCGCTATGCTATTTACACTTAGCTAGTGTTTTAGTGATTTTTTTTTTTTTGTGAGAGCCAGACTGTCTCTCTCCATTTCTCTGTGTCTCTCTGAGTACTGCTGTTGTTATTTGTTGGTCTGCTGGTATTGAAGAGGCCTGGATGGATTGCAGCCTGTATACGTGTGCTCTCACTGCGCTGCTGTTGGTTTAGGTTTAGTATTTTTTTTTTCTCTCTCTCTCCTTGTGCTTATCAGTGCCACCTGCTCCTAGAGTAGCCTCTTAATTAACAGATCAAAGGCAGTGAAAAGGTGCTAAGTGGCGGGAGCCGTAGCAGTGAGATACTGGCCTTTGATCCCATCAAGCCTCAGCACTCCGCCAACAGCAGCAGCCTGCCTCTAAATTAAATATGGACCCTCTCTCTCTCTGAATCCAGCCTCTTCCCCTCTCACTAGACCTCTACGACTGGTCTGTAGTATTTTATTTTTTTATTTTTTATTAGTCCATTGTGGCCGTCCCGTGCGCGTTCTGTTTGATGTGAGTGTGCAGCATGTATGCGGTTCCGTCCGGCAACGGAGGGTTGCAGTTGTGTTTAGAAGGAGCTAGACTGGTCCGCTAAATAGAGGAGGGCCAGTGTGGCTGGCTACCCGCCGAGTTACCTGGATGGATGGAAAAGGTCTCGGCTCTCACTGGGCCAATCAAACAGACCGTTAAGTGCTGCCTATAATAAGCTGCTCCGCGCGTGTGCGTACTGTACGTGTGTGTGTGTGTGTGTGTGTGTGTGTACGTACGTACGTGTGTGTGTACGTGCATGTGTGTCTACGTGTGCGCGTGTGTCCCTCCCCGTCCGTTTGATGTATTATTTGTGTGCTGATTTATCTGATGTTAGTGTAAACACCAGACCTCATCAAGCTGTTTCCTGGCTGCTCTCAGACGACCGGCGAACAAACAGTGTCCTCTGTACGGGAGCATTGGAGGGGTCTGTTCACTTCAGGGCCCCCCTCTGTACGGGAGCATTGGAGGGGTCTGTTTCGGGGACCCCCCCTCTCTGTACGGGAGCATTGGAGGGGTCTGTTTCGGGGACATCCCCCCCCCCCCCCCTCTCTGTACGGGAGCATTTTGGAGGGGTCTGTTCACTTCAGGGCCCCCCTCTGTACGGGAGCATTGGAGGGGTCTGTTTCGGGACCCCCCCACCCCCCCCCCCCCCCCCCTCTCTCTGTACAGGAGCATTTTGGAGGGGTCTGTTTCAGTGGCTCAGTGGTAGAGTGACCGGATGGGAACCGCAAGGTTCGCAGTTCGAACGCGGGCTACCCCAGAGTTAGTGTCGAAGTGTCCTTGAGCAAGACACTATGAACCCCTAATTGCTCCCGTTGTGCAGGTTGGTGCCTTACATGGTTTCCATCCGGCATTGGTGTGTGAATGTGTGTGTGTGTGTGTGTGTGAATGGGTGAATGTATTGCACAATCTCTGTAAAACGCCTTGGATAAAGGCGCGATATATAAATGCACCATTTACCATTTATTTCAGGGCCCGGCGTGGGACCGGTCCGCTCTCCGCTCTGCTGTGCTGTGCTCTGGCCCTGCATGGACCGGCCCGCGCTTCGCTCTGCTGTGCTCTGGCACGACACCTCTGTCTTGCATTAAGTCCAGAGACTGTTTACGAGTGCGGCGGGCAGACTGGGCTGAAACAGTCGAGGTCTTGTGTCACCAGATGTTTTATTGGGGGGGAGCAGTGTGGAGGCTGGCGGTAACCGAAGGGGGGGTGGGGGGGGGGGGGGGGGGGGGGGGGGGTTATGGCCCGTCCAGTGGTGGAAAGTAACTAAGTACATTTTACTTAAGTACTGTACTTAAATAAAATGTTGAGGTATTTGTACTTTACTTAATTGAGTAATTCCAAATTCCATTACTTCTACCACTACTCCGTTACATCTCAGGGGCAAGTGTTGTACTTTTACTCCACTACACGTATTTGTAAACTGTAGTTACTTTGAAGATTTGGATTATTGTTACAAAACATACATTAACCACTTCAGCCCTGTATACATTTCGGCCATTTGAAAATAGCCGATCTACAAAGCTCACAATGCGCCGCGATGCGACCCCCTGTGAGCTTTGTACATTTCAAAACATCCTTTTATACATTTTGAAAACTTGAAAGGAGACATTCTGCATATAGTGAGTACTTTCTACATTTGGTACTCTAATCACCACTGTGAATGGGGGGGGGGGGGGGGGGGGGGGGGGGGGGGGGGCAGCAGTCAGGTGCTCTGGGTGCACTCCTTCCTTTTATGGGCCGGTCCCCGGCAGTAATGAAAGTTGGGGTTCTGGGACCACTGTGGAACATCAGAGACCACTCTCCAACCTGGCAGAGCCCCCTCCTCCTCCTCCTCCTCCTCCTCCTCCTCCTCCTCCACCTCCGTCCCAGAGCAGGAATGTCATAAAGCTTTAAGAGACTTCCCCCCCCCCCCCCCTCTCTCTCTCTTTCATTATTCACTTCCGTCGATCCCTCCCTCCTCTGCCCACACTCTGGATTGATTGGTTTTCATTCAGTGTCATGTTTAGATTCAAATTGTTTTCAGCTTGTAGCTTAGACAGTCTCTCTCTCTCTCTCTCTCTCTCTCTCTCTCTCTCTCTCTCCCTCTTGCATTCACGCAAACCTTTGCGACAAGTGTTATAATAATGGCCTCAGCTGCCTGACTCAGTGACAAAACGTTTATCTGCATG
>NW_027638332.1:0-71000 GCF_951216825.1 Electrona antarctica
TTTAAAGGTGTAGTGAAATGAAAAATACGTTTTTCACACTTTTAGACCATATCCGTGGTCATCATATGGGCATACCTAACAATGGATGCCAAAAAAATGGGAAAATTCTCATTTGTGTGTTTTTATATCAAAAGTCCATACAAAATATTTGTTATTACTTCCTGAAAACGAAAACGTGCTGCGTGATGACGTGTCGAGGCCCACAGCGATAAAAGCCAATACAAATGAAGCTCACCCGTTTAATTTCCCATATCTCCGCATCCGTCCAGCACAGGCTGCACAGCTGCTACTGATTACAGAAATCTTCCGTTTTTATTCCCATTCAAGATAACATCCAGAGAGTGTATTACTCGGTTTCAACTTAATCATCACGCTAAAAAATGTATCTGAAAACATTATAGGGTAGAAATAAGCCACATAAGAGTAAACTGGTAAAGCTGGCCGACTATCTGATTTGTAAACAAACATCCACACGCTGTCCTGCGTAGCATAGCTACCGTCCCTAGCTACCGTCCCATCCCCTGAAGGGATGCGACGCTCTGATTGGTTCAGAAACTTCATAGCGGTGTTTCAACTTGAGACCGTCTGAAACTTCAAAATAAAATGTCCACCATTTCCGTTTCACTACGCCTTTAAGTTAAAACTCAGTGAGAGTTACAGGTTTGCACTGCAGAAAATTTATTTTTTTGAGGACTGTGGTTGCTTTAAGTTGATGTAAACCTCAGTGAGAGGTGCAGGTATATTTGCACTAAATGCACAGTATGTTGTTGTTTATTTTCTTATGTGGACCTGGACCTAACCTCAGGGAGTTACAGGTTAACCCATTTAGGACTCTAAAAACCTATGTTTCTATGCCAGCGGTGAGTATTTCATGTCAAGGAGGACCCCAAACATTATATGTATTCGGCTGCCGACCCCCATCTGAAAATGTTGTTCCTTCCAGGAACCGCCCGGAAGCAAAGATATTAGTTAAAATGTTCACTGTGAAAGAATATATATTCAAAGACTTCCACACATTTTCACAATTAGAAAAGAATAGCAGATCTACAAGCTTGTATCGCTATGAGCTTATAGATCTGCTATTTTTCAATAGCTAAAGTTTCAAACTGTCAAAGAAGCTGTCTATTGTGTCTTAAAATAAACACTACAGTATCTTGAATGAATCAGAAGTCTTGTTATTGTGGTAATTGCACATTACAGTATCATTACAAGTACAAGCAACAAATTTCCTCAAACTCAACAGTGACAAAACCGAGGTAGTCCTCATTGGTTCAAAATCCACACTCACCAAGCAACCCAGTTTTACCCTCACCATTGACAACTCAACGGTTTCCCCCTCCCCTCAGGTTAAGAGTCTGGGTGTCGTCCTCGACAGCACCCTATCCTTCCACACCCATATCAACAACACCATCCGGTCTGCCTACTTCCATCTCAGAAATATCAACCGCCTCCGCCCCTCACTCACTCCCCACAGTGCCGCAATCCTGGTTCACTCTCTCGTCACCTCCCGCTTGGACTACTGTAATTCCCTTATTTTTGGTCTCCCCCACCAACTCCTCCATAAACTCCAACTGGTCCAGAACGCTGCTGCCTGTATCGTCACCAGAACCCCTGTCATCAGTCACATCACCCCTGTACTTCACCAACTCCACTGGCTTCCCATCAAACACCGCATAGACTACAAGATCCTCATCCATACATTCAAAGCCATTCATAACCTCGCCCCCCCCATACCTGTCTGACCTTGTCCATGTCAACATTCCCACCCGGTCTCTTAGGTCTGCCTCCTCCATCACTCTGAAAGTCCTCCCAGCCCGTCTCTCCACCATGGGGACAAGAGCCTTCAGCCGCTCTGCCCCTCACCTCTGGAACTCCCTCCCCCCTGATATTAGAAACATGGACTCTTATTACCATTTTCCAAACTCACCTCAAAACCCACGTGTCCAGGCAGGCATATGGCTGACCTCTGCTACAGGCTGTTATGTTATGTTTTGCTTCTTTTTTTTTTTTCACTTAATTTTTATTGAAGAAAAAACAGACAAAATAACCAAAAACCAAAAGACAAGACAGGAAAAAAAAGAACAAAAAGAGGAAGACAAAAACAAAAACAAAAAAGACAAAGCTGCATTTTTCATATTACAAGATACATTCATTGAAATCCTATTGCATTATCACTAGGCTGAGAGAAGAGATCCCACTTTTCCCACATTTTATAGAACTTATCCTTTTGTAGTCTAAGTATGAATGTTAGCTTTTCCATAACATACAGTTCCTCAGTAATGTCCATCCAATGTTCTTTCGTTGGTGGGTCCTGTTGGTACCAGCGTCGTGTGATCGCTTTCTTACTTGTCGCTAAGAGGATCTTGATTAAATATTTATCATGTATTAGAAACTCTTCAGGGATATTTCCCAGCAGTAAGAAGGAACAAGTCAGAGGTATCTCAAAACACAGAATGGTCTCCAAGGTGGAGTGGATATCCTGCCAGTATTTCTGAATTTTAGGACAGGTCCAGAATATATGAGCGTGGCCCGCTCCCATGTGGCCACACTGTCTCCAGCATGGCTGATCTGTTTTCAATTGTCTTGACTTAATTTTAGGTGTAATAAAGAATCTCATTAGGTTCTTCCAACAGAATTCTCTCCACATTCTAGAGTTGGTGGACGTAATTTGTGTTTTGCACATATTTACCCATTCCTCTGTAGTGATGGTAATCTCCAACTCTTTTTCCCAATTAGTTTTAATGTATTCTGTGGAGTTGGCCCTAGCTGAAACCAAGGCATTGTATACACTAGACACTACTTTTTTGGACTCTTGCTTATATGCCTGAATAAAAACCTGTATGAGATCGTTTGAGGCCACCGGCTCGGAAGCTTTCACCTCCCCCATGAAGTACTCTCGTACTTGAAGGTATCTAAAAAAATCCTTGTTATCTATACACATACACCTATTTTTCAATTGTTCAAAATTCAAAAACACATTACCATTCATGGCAGTACAATAAGAGGAAAAACCATACCGAGCCCATCGCCTGAAAGTTTGATCATACACACCAGGCTTAAAATCTGGATCGTAAGCGGGCCACCTCAACACCCTGATTGTCCTCTCCATTCTGAACTGTTTCACGACTTTGAACCAGATATTTAAAGTAAATATTGTGAATGGGTCTAAGATATCATAGTAGGACTTAGCCTGATCTTTATTCCCAATTAAAGTCTGAATAGGGATGTTGATTGAATTAATTTCCAAAGCTTTCCATTTTGCCTCACATTCATCATCACACCAACATATTAAAGGTCTTAATTGAGACGCATAATAGTAATCCCTCAGGTTAGGAAGGGATAGTCCCCCTCTTTCTTTAGGGAGTTGTAAAGTTTGGAATCTGATTCTCGGTTTTTTTCCGTTCCAGATAAATCTAGATATCATTTTGTCCCATTCACAACCTCCACTGGTAGAGACTGAAATAAATATAATATCCTAGGTACAACATTCATCTTGACTGCTTCTATTCTAGAACTTAAGTCCAAGGGTGACAGAGACCATCTCTCTATATCTTTTTTAATTTGTGTGATTATGGGTTGATAATTTGCTTCATAGAGTTTAGATAGGTCCTTAGTCAACCTTATTCCCAGATATTTAATTGATTTCGAGTTCCAATTGAAAGGGTAACGCTCTTTTGTTTCTTTTGAGGGCTTGTAATTATAAGAGAGTATCTGTGTTTTATCCACATTGAGTTCATAGCCTGAGAACCGACCATACATTTCCAAGGAGCTCATTAATTTGGGGAGGCATCCATCCGGATTTTTTAAATAAATTAATAAATCATCTGCATATAAAGCTAGCTTCTGCTCATCATCATTTATAGGGATTCCCTGTATTTGAGGGTCTTCTCTGATTGCCTGGGCCAGAGGTTCTATAAAAATGGCGAACAGTCCTGGACTGCAGACGCACCCCTGACGGACGCCACGTGACAGAGTGAACTGGTTTGATAGGTGTCCATTTATTTTAACTCTTGCTGTGGGTTTTGTGTACAAAGTTTGGAAACCCAATTGATTCTTCAGTAAAGCCACATTTTTTAAGTATCAGGAACAAGAAGTCCCACGAAACAGTGTTGTATGCTTTAAACGCATCGAGGCTTACTAAGACCAAGCTTATTTTATGTTGTTTTATGTGATTCATGACATGTATGTGTTTGGCGTCCGCGGATGAAGCCAGTCTGGCAAGTTTCGATAATCTCGGACAAAAAGGTGTTCATGCGTTGTGCCATGATTGAGGCATATAATTTATAATCAACGTTCAGAATAGATATTGGCCTATATGAGCCACATAGGTCCTTATCTTTGCCCTCCTTAGGAATTACTGTTATGATTGCTTCGCTCCATGAGGGAGGGATTACTCCCTCCTTGAGAGTAAAATTAAAAGATGACAGGAGTAAAGGCAGGATGTCTATCCGAAAAGTTTTAAACCATTCTGCTGGTAGGCCATCACTGCCTGGTGATTTATTTGATTTGAGATTAGAAATTGCCTTCTCTATTTCCTCTGCTGTTATTTTTGCAGTCATGATTTTATTTTCTCCTACTCCAATATAGGGGAGGTCTAAGGAATCCAGGAAAGATGTTGCTGCTTCCTCATTCATTTGAAATGGTTGCGTGTACAGATTTCTATAATATGTCTCAAAGGCTCTCTCGATATCATCCAGATTACTATAAATTTCTCCTGTTTGAGGGTCTTTTATTTTATGGATTGTGTTATGAATCTGTTGTTTACGTAGCCGCCTGGCCAGTATTTTCGTAGCCTTTGGGCCTGATTCATAAAACGTTTGTCTAATAAATCTGCATTTTTTTCTCATAGTCATTCTTATAGACATCATCAATTTCCTTCCTAACTCCCTTAATCTGTTGTAATAACTGATTATCTTGCTTGTCCATATGTTGTTGTTCCAATTGTTTTAATTTTGTGGTTAATTGTTGATGTTTGAAAACTTTTGCCTTCTTTAAAGTTGAAGCAATGGCAATCATCTTTCCTCTAGTATCACTGGGTTCACCTCACCATTATCATTGTCCTGTATATAAGTTGTAATTTCGGATTTGATGCCCTCAGTGAGTAATTTATTATTTAGAATTCCTGTATTGAGTCTCCATAGCGTATTTCTTGGTCTGCTGTCCAGATGTAAAGTCAAATAAACAGCAGCATGGTCAGATATATCAGTTGAACCCAATGTGCAATCTCTTATTCTATGTCTGTCACCCTTAAACATGAAAATATAGTCAATTCTTCTGTGTACAGAGTGAGGCACTGAAAAGTGTGTGTAGTCTCTCTCGGACGGATGGAATTCTCGCCAAACATCAAACATACCTGATTCCTCCAGTAGAGCATTTATTGTTTTTGTTTGTGGAGATGTAATTACCTTTGTATTTGTTGTGTCCAATTTACTAAGTATATTATTTGCATCTGTTGCACAGATCAATATTCCCTCAGACTCTGTTGTTATCAAATCGAAAATATGTTTAAAAAATAACTTGTTACTCCCTGGATGGGCATAGATATTCAGTAACGTTACCACACAGCCCTCAAGTTTACATTTCACCATGACATATCTTCCTTCTTTATCATTATATTCTTTTATAATTTCTACATTTAAAGAGTTTGGAATCAATACAGCCACACCACGCTTATTTTCCGATTTAAAAGAGCTGTAGAAAGTATTCCTGAACCCAAACTTTTTCAGTTTCTCATGTTCCGTCCGAGAGAGATGAGTTTCCTGTAAAAATATTATTTGTGCCTTTTCACGTTTCATCTTACTAATGACTTTGCTCCGTTTAACTGGATTATTCAGCCCATTTACATTGAGAGATATCAGCTTAAAATTTCTATTTGCCATTGTACTTGGTTTTCACAGTAATAATGATGTATACAGCCCACAAAAACGCATAAAGAAAAAAAGAAAGTAGAAAGAACGGATGAACAACAGACATAAAACACAAAGCACCAGGTGGCTTCCAAGAAAAAAAAAGTATGCTCTTGCCACCTCATGTTGTAAGCCGATGGAATGGTGGGGGGGGAAACTACACTAAAGTGAAGGCCCCCGCTGTATGTGGAAAAAAAACTCAGCTAAAATCCACACAAGCTGTGTCCACTAGGCATGCCTGCACAATTCTCCTTCGGTTTATATATGATCTACAGGAGTCAGTTTAAATCTACAGAAAATAAAAATGAAATATACGAGAAAAACGAACAGATATGTGAGGATAAACTATGCCTAGAAATTCCCTTGTATCCATGCACCTAACTCCAGTTAATGGTCACTCATTTCACGAGTGGACAGGACAGTATTGGCTAAAAGAAAAGTTGAGTCAAAGTTGAGTCAAAACTGTCCCGTAAACGCCTCTACTCCAGCCTTTACTCTAACTAAACCCGCTCGCCTAGATCCAAAATAGAAAAGAAAAAAAAGAAAAAGCCTACAATCAAATAAAGGCTTGGCAGGAGGGAGGGTGAGATAAGAGCCAAACACCAAAGGTCATATCGAGTTATTATGTTAGTTTCCTTCTATACTCCCCTCCGACCTTGTCTTGATAAATTAACCTGCGATGTAAATCATAAAATGAAAACAGCCGTGCATGCACCCTGCAGGCCGAGCGTAATTAGGCGGACTATGTAGTAGAAAAAAGAGAAAGAGGGCCCTGTCGGCAATAATTCAGTACATCTATGTCAGTGACGATTGGTCAAGAAAGAAAAAGAAACAGAAGGCCTAGGTCAGAGCCTCTAGGAAAATATTTCCAAAGCAGTCCCAATCCCCGCCGATCTACGACCCTGTATGGGAGACAGAGAGGATCGTCCAAATCCCGTGTAGGACGTATACAATGAAAAAAGAAAAAGGAAGCTGAGCTAAAGCAAAAGGGGGGAGATAAAAAAAAAACATATTCCGTTATCACCGCTGGACTAAAAAAAATCAATCTCAAATGCCCGGCCTAACCAAGGTAATATAAAGAAGAAAAAAGTAGCCTATGAACCCCCAAACAGAACCGTTATTATATGTAGGCAGTAGGCTCCATTCAATCTCCACCTCGTCCCAACAGCTCAAACCACGGTGTATTAATCAAAAGGATTATCCTCAGCTGTGCGTGCAGGCCACGCGTAATTGAAAAACAATTAGATGCGGTAAGAAAGGAAAAAAAAAAACCCCGTAATACACACTACAGTAAACATATACATACATGTGCAACATACACAATAAACGCATTTACATACATTCATTCCATACACTCACACACATACATATACACAGGCCATACATACAAATATATATAGCCCATATATATATACACATAAATTGAAAAGAAAAAAAAACAAAGCATATACGTCTACCTCTGTCAGCAACGGAATATATAACCAATAAACTAAACCGCACAGTAAAGCCTCTATGAAATAATAACATCGGCCCAAGGCCCCTCCAAGAAAGTAATAATATTAAATTCAAAAAGGCTCATCAATCCAATAGGAAATCCAAGCAAAAATACCCTAAGTGAGCTCTGGATTCATTCGGTACTTATCTTTCTCCTCTTATTTAGTTTGCCCCCACTGGAAAGCCTTAAGTTTTTCCTTCGCTCGTAGAACTGCTTCTCTGCGGCCCGGCTTCTCTCCAGTGCGTTGCCACGGCATTCTCCGCTGTAGACGAGCCGTCATCTCCTCTGCGGGGGAGGCCGCCGGTGGTCCCGGTTCCTCCACGGCGATTCCTCTCTTGACGAGCTCCTCCGTGGCTTCTTTTGCGCTGCCGTATGTGCGTTTGCCGTCGGCCCACTTGATGCAGATCATGGCGCCCGGTGTTTGGAACTTTATTCCCGCTTTCAGTAAAGCCACTTTGATTCCGCGATACTCTCGTCTCTTCTGCATCACTGCAGTCGGGTAGTCATGGTCGAAATTTAGGCGTTTGTCTGCGACTTCAATTTTCGTTTGCCATGCTTTCCTGAGGATCATCTCCTTGGTACTGAACTGAAGAAAATGTATCACGATGGATCTCGGTGGAAACTCTGGTCCTCGCTTTTGGGCTAAGGATCTGTGAGCCCTCTGTATCTGTAGGTCGGTGTCTGGTGGGAGGGAGAGTCCTGATATCAGCAGTTTGCCAATAAACTCCTGGACAGTACTGTCTTTCTCACTATCCTCTGCTAAATTATAGACACGCATGTTGTTTCTCCTTGATCTTCCTTCTAATTCAACCAGGGATTCTTGCAGAATTCGCTGTTGTTCCAGAGACCAGAGCAGAGCTTCTTTTACTGCACCGTTCCACCTTTCCGTCTCTTCGATACGGGCCTCCGCCTCGCCGACTCTTGTGTCTTGTTTCTGGGCTTCTTTTGCGGTGTCCTCAAATTTCTTCGTTACATCTTGTCTGAGGTCTTTAAGGTCTGCCATCAGTTCTTTTTTTAAATCTTCTTTAAAAGAGCTTAACTCACTGGTCAGATCCTTTTTAAAGTCTCTTATTTCTTTGGTGATGTTTTCGAGGGCCTTCTGGAGTAAACCACCTGTTGCTCCCTCGTTGCCAACATCCATTTGCCCCGCGTGTCTTTCTCCGTCCATTTCGTTGATTTCGGTGGTTTTTTCCCGTATATTTCTCACTGTATGACTCCTTGTTTGTCTCCTCTCATTCATTCCAAAAGGAAATTTGCAATTAAAACATTTAAATTCGATTTTAGAGAGTTTTATGTATTTTACCGGAGAGAGCTGAAAAGTCAAGCAGCCATGTGCTTAGCCACTCCTACCGGAAGTCCCGTTATGTTTTGCTTTTAAATATGTTTGTATAAACTGTTTTAACCTGTTGTACAGCGACCTTGAGTGCCCTGAAAGGCGCCTTATAAATAAAATGTATTATTATTAAGGTATGACAATGAAAGAAAAATGGGGTAAAATAAGTGGTTACTCAACGAAAACAAAAAGTACTCATATCGACTCGGTATTGGCGAGTACTTAAAAGAAAGTACTCTTCATCATCATCATTTTTCGACCGCGGTCAAGATCATGGATTCCACAATGCTATGCCAGACTTCCCGGTCCTTCATTGCCACCCCCAGTTCCTGCCTACTGAAGCACCGGTCCTTCATTGCCACCCCCAGTTCCTGCTTACTGAAGTCCCTAGCGATGACATCAGGGAACGACAGCCCTGAGGCAGGACTCCAGAGAAGAAGGGAAGATATAACCTCATTGTCAGCTCTGTAGCAGTGGCCGGCAAACTGCGCTCTTCTGCAGAGGCGTCTGGGAGAAATGCGAGGCCCTGTGCGATGTGTTTTGGGGGAACATGTGCGCGCGCGTTAGCGTTAGCGTTACTTTTGCCTTCACTTTCCTATTTGTTATAAATATTAAGTATCACATTTGCTTGATTGCCTGCAGACAGTTTGTGATCGATCAAAATTCAAAATCAATTAGAAAATTGTGAAATCATGACACTGACTGACTAGACTCACTAGAGAGAGAGAGAGAGAGAGAGAGAGATCGTCGGTCCATGCGTGACTAATTATTTGAAATAAAACCTTTTTTGTCCACACACAGTCCTACATGACATGACGGCATACCTTTTCACTTCACTCGAGTGGCAAGTCGTTTTGTTTGTGAGCGGGAGCGGTTGTGCACTATAGCCTGGCTACATGTGTTCAACTTGTTTTTGTTTCGTTTCCATTGGGTGTATAATTCGACTGCGTTGCGCGGTCGCGCGGCCGATCTACAAGCTCACAACGCGTCACGCTGCAACGCATTGTGAGCTTGCTCTAATTCTGCAGCGCAAGCTAGCACGGCACTGCGCAGCGCAAAGGGGGACAACAGGGGGCCCCACGACCGGACGGCCGGGCGTTGCTTAACGGGAGGATGAATAAAGCCAAATTCCAATACCGCAACTTTCACACTCGCTCACTCCCCTCGCGTCCTCCACTCGCTCCTCGGCTCCGCCCCCAGCGAGGAGGAGTGGAGGAGGAGAGGATTCAATGCGAGGACAGAGTGGTGGAGTGGATTTGCCAGTTTGCCTCTAGAATCGGAATGTACTCCGCTGTCATTTCAAAGCGACGGCACATTCCGCGATCACTTATGACATGAATCAATTCAATTCAATTTAAAGGGCTTTATTGGCATGGGAAAACATACGTTTACATTGCCAAAGCAAAAGTGGTGGAACAATACAGTGTCACACAGCTGGATCACTGGAACTCTGAACCCAGAGCCATACAGTCTACAGAATAGACAATTCATTTTTGTGCATGTAACCGAGGCCAATGTGTATGTATTGGTAACATGTGCAACAAGGCTATTTATTCCTGAAATAGTGAATAAGCGCCAGGATGCGCACACTTTTATATCATATGATTGTGAATGTGAAGGGAATTCCTGACCTGCCCGCAGCCCGCGTTCCTTTTTGCTCGTATAAATACCCCCCCCCCCCCCCCCCCCCTCCTCGGACAGTCCCTCCTCCGACAGTCTTTGCAAATAACGGACACTATAACAGGAATTATTATAGGTAGTCTCTCTGACTTACATATTCAGTTCAGTCCACATATAAATAAATACATATTTGTCGCCGTCATTCATAGCAGTCTGTGCATTCAGGCATGCACAGAGAGAAATTAACTATAGCTTTTGAGGTGCGCACAATATAGCCTACTTTTATTATGCTTATATCACACAACGCAATAAAGCCAGTGGCTTGTTGTGGTCCTTTCACTTTCACATAGGCTATACATAGGCTACTGTATCATTCTGAAGCTCTGCTCTATTAATTCAGCGAAAATGTGTCTCTTCAACAAACAGCAAAGCTTTTTAGTTTAATGTGTGTGCGTGCATGTGTGAAGCGCAGGGTGTGTTGGACCCCCCGGCTTGTAGCGGTGACAAGGCAGAGATGCACTTTGGTTCTGTGTTGAGTGTAGACGTGCCACTGTTGGGTGTGTCTGACGTGGAATGGGAAAAGAACCCTATAAACGTTGTTGAAAGTGAGGAATGCTGTAAGAAGGCTGGAATAATCACTTGTACAAAGCTCATTATTATAATATGTAACTGGATCTTGGATGTTATTTAGCTTTAAGTAATTAGTGTAAAAAATCACAATGAAATGAGGGGGCGCTCTTCATCATCGTACATCAATTTATGTTAGCGGACATTTGACATTGCTACATAAGGTGGTCCCTTATTGGCCAATTAAGCACTGCTCCCACCAACATGTGATTGGTTAGCCAATTTGCTCATATGACGTAAGTTTTCCCTTCAATGTCAATGGCGTTTAATCATGGCAAATCTTGAGACATGTGGGGGGGGGGGGGGGGGGAAATCACACCCGTGTGAAGTGAGGGGCGCTCTTATCATCGTACATCATCATGACCTAACATGTCGATTTGCTCGTCCACATATGACGTACATTCTCCATTCATTGTCAATGGGAATTTAATGTTTGTGTAAGACGAAATCTACACTAATAGCTGAATATAGGAGGGGCTAGCGCCCCTCAAAAATAACATGAACCAGGCTTGTCGTTGATGGCTTAAGAGGTATACCATCACCTTTCACACCAAAGGGCATGATTGAAACGATACAGGCCATTCCACTCCTGGCCACATGACACCCTCATCATCAAAACATCCCCCCACATTACCCGCTGGTTCACCTGCTGAGCACAGTCCAGTGGTGATGTTCTTGAGCCTTCCTGACTTTGACCACCTCCTGAAGCCAGCTGAGCCAATATGTTGTCTTCAGACGTTTCTGTTTGCCATCCAGATGCTGGTACAGAAGCTGTTTCAGACGACGCTTCACTGGAGAGAAATGGGGAGGACAAATGCACACGCACACACGCACGCACATAGTGAGAGAGAGAGAGAGAGAGGGGGAGAGAGAGAGAGAGAGAGAGAGACAGAGAGACAGAGAGAGAGAGATGAATTTAGAAAAGCCATCCTTTAATGACTCAAATACACAGGGAAGACAAGACATATTTGAATATTCTCATTTCTAACCACACCTGGTTAGAACTCCATAGACAAATACAAAACCGAAAAAGTTAAAAATCATCCATCTTTAAAATGCATTGATTTAAGTTGTTAGTACTGCAAATATTATCTGACAAAGAGAATCACTAGTGTCAGACACATGTTAGATATTATTCCAAGGGGGACAGGGGCTCTGGGGGGAGATCTCATATGGGACGTACTGACAGCGTGTTCAGTCCAGCGCTGCAGACAGTCTCTGACCACCACGGTCAGTCTGTGCTCTGTCCTCATGCGTAGCTTCAGCTGGTGTCCAGCGCTCCGTCTCCAGTGTCTCATGGTTGTGAGGAGGACTCTGCTGTGGGCGTGTCTCTGGGCCAGATGCTTCATCTCCTCGTGTGACTGGATGTAACTCCGCCATGCCATAAACACCCTGGAACATGGACAACATCAGGCATTACTGGGCTGCTGCTGCACCCTGGAACATGGACAACATCAGGCATTACTGGGCTGCTGCTGCACCCTGGAACATGGACAACATCAGGCATTACTGGGCTGCTGCGGCACCCTGGAACATGGACAACATCAGGCATTACTGGGCTGCTGCTGCACCCTGGAACATGGACAACATCAGGCATTACTGGGCTGCTGCTGCACCCTGGAACATGGACAACATCAGGCATTACTGGGCTGCTGCTGCACCCTGGAACATGGATAACATCAGGCATTACTGGGCTGCTGCTGCTGCTGTTGGCAGCAGATGTCCACCTGAGCTTTTAACCCATTTTGACCTGAGATCAGATTCTAAAAATGTCTTCTACATCCTGACAGTTTTCTGAAAAAGCTATGTTTCTATGTCAGTGGTTCTTCGATTTTTCAAAAATAGCAGACCTACAAGCTCGTAGCGCACCACTCGGTGGCGCGCTACGAGCTTGTAGATCTGCTATTTTTCAATAGCTAAAGCATAACATAATGCTAACACCAAAAGGGGTTCCCGCCCAAAATGGGTTGTAACATTTATGCATGTTGACAGCTTAGAATACAGCTTTTTCAAAGACAAATGTTTGTAGCAGTTTTGAAATAAAAAGCCCCAAATACATTAAATAAGACATGAAAAAGTTGACAAATGCAAATATATACATAATATTATTAAAAAAAAAGAATAAAATGAAATTTGTTAAAGTAGATTGTTTAGAACTGATTGGAAATAGAGTGGTATTTTGTTGCATTCAAGCTATACGGTATTGTTGGATTTTTAGCATGAATGCAGTCTAAACCTATTCCAATGCAATCACATGGGTGGCAGTGGCTCAGGGGTAGAGTGGCCGGTAGAGCAGCCGGATGGCAACTGCGAGATTCTCAGTTAGATCCCGGGCTCCCCCAGAGGGAGTTAGTGTCGAAGTGTCCTTGAGCAAGACGGTAAACAAACCCCTAACTGCTCACGATGTGCAGGTTGGTGCCTGCCTTGCATGGTTTCCTCCGCCATGTGTGTGTTTGTGTGTGTGTGTGTGTGTGTGTGTGTGTGTGTGTGTGTGTGTGTGTGTGTGTGTGTGTGTGTGTGTGTGTGTGTGTGTGTTCAATAACAGGGGTCTCAAAGTGAATGGGTGAATCTATGTAAAGCGCACAATCTATGTAAAGCACCTTGGATAAAACCCAGAGGAAAAATCTATGTCTCATTTAAAGCTGATCTATTGCTTCTGAGACAGAAAGGAGCTAAACATTTTGTTTCTCATTTGTGTTTCATTTGTAGACCACTTATGTCTCGTTTACTGCTCCTAAAATCCCTTAGGAGCAATAAGGGGAGCTTTATTTGAGATTATAGTGAGATTATAGTGAGAGAAATATGAGACGTAGAGGAGATCTCTCTATTGGCTACTTTAAGTCTCGTTAGTGTCCGATTCTTATGGAGCCACAAATAAGCAACAACTGACTAGCTTTAGTTGAGATTACAGTGAGACAGAAATGAGATCTCTCTATTGGCTCGAGTCCCATTCTCATGGAGCCATAAACAATTGAGTAGCTTTGGTTGAGATTACAGTGAGACAGAAATGAGATCTCTCTATTGGCTCGAGTCACATTCTCATGGAGCCATAAACAATTGAGTAGCTTTGGTTGAGATTACAGTGAGACAGAAACGAGACATAGGCGAGATCTCTCTATTGGCTCGAGTCCCATTCTCATGGAGCCATAAACAAATGAGTAGCTTTGGTTGAGATTACAGTGAGACATAAACGAGACGTAGGTGAGATCTCCAATAACTCTCATTTGAGATATAATTGACCTGTAAATGAGATACAGTAAACGTGCAAATATTGATATTCAATAAAACTTTATTTTTTTATCAAGTGCAAGTAACAGGTATGCAACCAATATACACAAATACCGTCAGAGGCCAGGGGGGGACCGTCAGAGGCCAGGGGGGGGGGGGGGACCGTCAAACTGGGGATCGGGACCGTCAGAGGCCAGGGGGGGGACCCTCAAACTGGGGGTCGGGACCGTCAGAGGCCAGGGGGGGACCGTCAAACTGGGGATCGGGACCGTCAGAGGCCAGGGGGAGACCCTCAAACTGGGGGTCGGGAAATTCTTGGAGGGAGGGCGAGGTGAATACAAACAGCAAACATTATTTAACATATTGGTATCAGTATTTATTAAATTGTTATTTACAAAGGAATCGGCCAAGAATTCAGAAGGAGCGAGGTTGGCCAGGGGTCGGCCCCTGGACCCATGGGCCGACCCGGTCAGCCAGGAAATTCACCTCGCTCTTCTGAATTCTTGGCCGATTCCTTTGTAAATAACAATTTAATAAATACTGATACCAATATGTTAAATAATGTTTGCTGTTTGTATTCACCTCACCCTCCCTAATTTACCCTTTTTGTGCCAAGAAATAAATGTTCAGAATCTACAGCTTGGTAGACTACAGATAAACTCAGTGATGAGCCACAGGGCCCGATGTTGGGCTGGCAGTAGCTTTGTTTTGGACGTGGCGGGAGCGGCACTTATTTGCCATGGCCTTCTTGATGGCCTCTTTGGATATTCCCTTCCATCCATCCAGGGTGGCACACCGTAAGACATAGTCTGCAGACAGAGAAGATTAAATTAGTTATACAAGCACGGTCAACATGTCCCCCACCATTTCGTTTCTTCTCAGAAGTAAAGATAATTTACCCAAGTAATGTTACATTAAGAAGTGACTGACCACAGCATAGCCACAGTCAAGGCCAACTAAGGTTAAACCCACCACTGCAACATCATGTTAAGCTGCAGCTTAAACATAGCTTCAACATGATACAGTGTTGCATTTCTGTACTACCAACTGCACAATGTACCAGAAACATTCCCCACATAAATGCATTAGTTACATCACATATCCATAAGCAAAAAGGGGATCACACATTGAAGGCTAAATAAGGCTAATTTGGGTGTAGCCATTAAAGTGTAAAAAGTGACAGAGCAGACTTTCGGTCCTCAGACCATCAGCACTGAATGCAGGTTCCCCATGTTGGCTTTAGGTATACGCATGAGGCCAAGGTAACCCATGGTATAGGCACGAGGCCACGGTAACCAATGGTAGAGAGGCTTATCTAAGGCACAGTGTCAGCAATCGGCCCAAAGGCCTAAGTTAATGAACGCCATAAAAGACATATACAACCCATACAAGACAAGGGATATTAAATAATCTACACCACTTTAGAAAAATACATGGGCTTGCTGGCCTCTCGCACCCGTTTACAGCCCTAGTGTGTGTGTGTGTGTGTGTGTGTGTGTGTGTGTGTGACACACAGTGTGGAAAACGTACTTGTAATGGCTTCTACTTTGGTGGAGTCCAGCCTGTGTTTTCCTTCTGGAACCACACCATGCTTTCCAAGAACAACTGCGTTGACACATACTTCAGCCGTGAATACTTTGTCAAACAGATGGTGGAACAGGGTTTTACAGTCCTTCTTAGCGGAATGGTGAATGGCTGCAAAATCCACTGAAGACAGGTACAGTCCACAGCCTGTGAAGCAATTAACACATTTCACAAACTGCATTTTAAAAACACACGTTTTGTACTTGTAATGCAGCTACATTGACCATTTCTGCTCTGTGTACAATGGAAAAAAATAAACAGATCTTCTAAAGAAAACTTCACATCCTAGCTATAACAGATCGCAAAGCATAGTATAGGAAACAATTGATTTTCTTATTGTAGTGTGAAATGTATGGTAAACATCACTGTGAAGCATCTAGTGTTGTGAAATAAATAAATACCAAAACATTGAGAGACCATACCTGGATAGAGCTCCTGCATCCCGACACCTGAACTTCTGACATCGGTCGGCATATCCCCACCCCCAGCCAAGTCTACAAGCCTATGTAGAGCTGGCAGGTGCTCCGTTCCTTGAATGAAGAGGAAAAACATAGTGAGTTTGTAAAACAATGACAATACCAAGGGGCAGCGGTGGCTCAGGGGTAGAGTGGCTGGATGGTAACCGCAAGGTTGCCAGTACGAACCCGGGCTTTCCCAGAGTTAGTGTCGAAGTGTCCTTGAGCAAGACACTGCAGGAGCACACTCCTGATGTGCTGGTTGGTGCCTTGAATGGTTACCGCCACCAAAGTTGTATGAATGTGTGTGTGAATGTAATGTAAACGATGTAAAGCGCCTTGGATAAATGTGCTATATAAATGCACCATTTACCAACATATAAGTATTAAATAGCACTATATCCTGATCGCAGCCATTGCTATAGAAGATTTGTTCAGTAGCAGGGGTCGATGACAGAGAACTCACAGGGCATTACAAAAAAAGACAGCCAATTAATCGACTTACCGATACTGGAAATGATGTCTGTCATTTTCTTTAGTTGCCCCTTCAGTTTGAGGACCTCAACCCGGCAGGAATCACATGGCTGCCACCCTCCACCAGGATTTAGCTGAGGAACTAGAAAGAATGAAAGCACAACATCAGTCAAACAGTACAACAAAACAAAAAAGATAGAACGATGCCAGCAGTCAAATTACATTTATTTCAATTCATGACGGCAACTAGCCTTTCCAGCCTGATTCACTGCGTTCCCGGGGATCTGAAAATGTCACAACTCAGTCTGGACTCTGGACAGTCTCCTATTCTCCAAGGTAGGCGGGACATATGAAAGGTTGAAATGGAACCATGGCTTCTGATTGGTCTGTGGTGCAGGTTGAGGAAAAACACCAGTTTGGCATCATATCAATGCGCACCACGAGCTACTGCTGTTGCCCTGCAACGTCCCCTTATCATTCACTAACTCAGCCCACACAGCCGTCAGGTTTTTTTTTGTACTACTGAATCTGACGGTGGACTACTGAATCGTTTACCTTTTACTGTAGGTTTTTACTAGAGTCTCGAACGGCGCAATTCTTTTCAACAGTGAGAAGCATGGACAGAGTGGCGCTGGCTGATGACGTATCAGCAACAACGTGGATACGTAACACTGGGGCTCCACCGGGCACGTCAGCGTCGCGTCTCCGTCACCGTCAGGGAATGTTCCCTTTTTAATCAATGAAGGGTGGCTCCACTGCCCGCGTTGCGTGACATTAACGCGTGCATTCAAATTGAACCGGTGCGTTTTTTGACGCACGCAACGGAGACGCAACGCGTCCGGTGGAGCCCTGGCGTAACAGTTGATGTTATGAAACACGAGTCAAGCAGACTCTGCCCAGACTGAGTTGCGAAGTGACATTTTCAGATCCGCGGAACACAGGCTAGATGGCAACAGCCGCATTTCAATTCATGCCAGGTATAGAGCCGATCTATTGCATACTGAATTTGAAGCACATAATACGAATGCTGACACTTATCTGAGGAACCACACCTTCCAGGTCATTAATAGATGACGGCGGGGATGGTGTGTGATGGGTCATCATGTGCAGAAAGGATGCTTCAGGTGTGGGTTGAGTCGGCTGATCCAAGTCTGCATATGTAGAGCCCCAGCTTGACTGCAGAGACTAAAAAGACATTCCTTATTATTTTAATCTGCCAATTCAAAAGTAATGTATAATTTAACAAAGTCACAATGAAACAAATATCAAATCAAATTCATACGGCACTTTACCATGTCAGGAACATGTGGCCAGCCCTGGTTGGAAACCGGGTGGACTTGTGGGCAAGGTGGGTCCAAAAGCTGCAGAGAGACCACAAAGACATTCCTGATTTTTTTTGTCTGTTAAACAAAAATAATGTGCATCTTCTAGCTTACAATACATCATGATGCAATGCATTGAGAGCTTGAAGAAAAAACAATTACAAGTAATTTGTAATGTAACAGTCACAATGAAACAAATATGAAATCCAATTCAAACAGCATTGTACCATGTCAGGAACAGGGGGCCAGGCCTGGTTGGAAACCGGGTGGACCTGTGGGCCAGATGAGCCAAAAAGCTATAGAGACCACAAAGACATTCCTTTTTTAGTAATCTGTCAAACATCTTCAAAAACGGCACATCTACTAGGTTGCAATACATCATGATGCAATGCATTGTAAGCTTGAAGAAAAAACAATTACAAGTAATTTGTAATGTAACAGTCACAATGAAACAAATATGAAATCCAATTCAAACAGCATTGTACCATGTCAGGAACAGGGGGCCAGGCCTGGTTGGAAACCGGGTGGACCTGTGGGCCAGATGAGCCAAAAAGCTATAGAGACCACAAAGACATTCCTTTTTTAGTAATCTGTCAAACATCTACAAAAAGGCACATCTACTAGTGCACAATGCGAATGTGTATTGATGCAATGCGCTGTGAGCTTGAAGATATACCAAAAAAGTAATATGTAATGTAACAAAGTCACAAATAAATATGAAATCCAATTAAAACAGCATTTTACCATGTCAGGAACAGGTGCCCTGCAGGCCTGGGTAGAGACTGGGTGTCGGACATGTGGCCCCGATGCAACAGGAGGCTGCAGAGACATCACAAAGACATTACATATTTTTAATCTGTCAAACATGGCACATCTACTAGCTTACAATACATCATGATGCAATGCGTTGTGTCCAACAGCATTTTACCCTCACAGGACCAGGAGCGCTGGCCTGTGTAGAGACCGGCCCAGCTGGACCAGGAGCCTGCGGAGAGATCAAAGACATTCCTTATTTTCTAGTTTGTCAAACATCCCAGCAAGCACGGTCAGGACCTGGACGAATTTGGGGCCAAATCAAGTCAAACCAAGACTAGTCAGATCTGGCCCAGAATATCACCTGATTTCAACGAACATAGATTTTGCCCACTAAGACGGACGTCCCTGGATGAATCAGAGAGAATCCGATCGAGGCCAGATCAACTTAAGTCATATCATAACTAGTCAGATCTAGCCCAGAATAAGTTATATTTAACTGGTGAAGACATCTTGGATATGACGCAAAGATCCTCCCCATATGGGCTGTGATCTGGCCTAGTCCTGAACGCCACCATAACGTAATTTGGCTTGCTGGGATCTTCAAAAATGGCACATCTTGCTAGCTCACAATACGTCACGATACAATGCGTTGTAAGTCTTGAAGACAGACTAATTTAAAAGTAATCTAAAATGTAACAATAAATATGAAATCCACTTAAAACAGCATTTTACCTCATCAGGAATAGGTGGGCTGGCGTGGGTAGAAACGGAGTGGATGCCTGGCACAGGTGAGCGAAAAAGCTGCAGATACATCATCATAAGACATTCCTTATTTTCTAGTCTGTCAAACATCTTCAAAAAGGCTAGTGCAAAAATCTACTAGTGCACAATGCGAATGTGTATTGATGCAATGCGCTGTGAGCTTGAAGATATACCAAAAAAGTAATCTGTAATGTAACAGTCACAATGAAATAAATATGAAATCCAATTAAAACAGCATTTTACCATGTCAGGAACAGGTGCCCTGCAGGCCTGGGTAGAGACTGGGTGTCGGACATGTGGCCCCGATGCAACAGGAGGCTGCAGAGACATCACAAAGACATTACATATTTTTAATCTGTCAAACATGGCACATCTACTAGCTTACAATACATCATGATGCAATGCGTTGTGTCCAACAGCATTTTACCTTCACAGGACCAGGTGCGCTGGCCTGTGTAGAGCCTGGATGGACGAAAGGCCCAGCTGGACCAGGAGCCTGCGGAGAGATCAAATACATTCCTTATTTTTGAGTTTGTCAAAAATGGCACATCTACCAGCGTAGATGTGCAATACGTTGTGATACAATGCGTTGTAAGTCTTGAAGACAGACCAATTTAAAAGTAATCTGAAATGTAACAGATATGAAATCCACTTAACAGCATTTTACCTCGTCAAGAACAGGTGGGCTGGCGTGGGTAGAATGGATGCCTGGCACGGGTGAGCCAAAACGCTGCAGATACAAAGACATTCCTTATTTTCTAGTCTGTCAAACATATTTTTTAAAAAGGCATCACAACACATTGCGTAATGATGCAATGCGTTGCGAGCTTGAAGATATACCAAAAAAGTAATCTGTATTGTAACAAAAAGCAATATGAAATCCAATTAAAACAGCATTTTACCATGTCAGGAACAGGTGTCCAGGCCTTGGTAGAGACCGGGTGGACGTGTGGCCCAGGTTAGAGCTTTAATCAGGCCTAAATATTTGAGCCCCACTCAACATCAGCCCGAGCCCAACCCAAAGCCCAACAAGAACTTCACGAAACCCGTCCTGTGTGTTGGGCTGACTCGGGCTCGCACTGAAATCAAGCTGTCACACACACAGACGTGCTGTGGGGGGGGCAGAGCAGCGCTGTGCAGCAGCCTGTACAGTAGGGGTGTCCAAAGTCCAGCCCACGGGCCAAATGCGGCCTGGGTATACATTTTATACAACCCGGCTAGATTTTTACATTGAAGTTTTATAGCCTTTGCGTTTCCCAGAGTATAATTTGTCAGGATTCTTTGTCTCATTCTGAAGGGGTCAAAGAAAGGCCATTTTATTTCATTTTCTACCTTGCACATCTGGTAATGTGAAATAAGGCTGAAAAGGCTGAGTTATTTGTGCTTTGTTCAAAGTGTGGGTGTAATATTTTCTGATATGGCCCCTTCGGAAAAAAGAAAAGGTTTGGACACCCCTGCTGTACAGCAACAGCAGCGAGAGACAATGCTGCACCTGCGGAATAAAGGGCCTTGCAAACGGGGAGCGATAAAACGTGCCAATAGTTCATTTTCAATGAGACCTGTGATTTTACTCGGAGAAGTCGCGGTGCGACAACGCAAGCGTATTTACGTGAGCGCAGTCCCGTGAATTTGTTGCGCACGTGCTCGTTACGTGCACACGCCCGCGACTCACCAGACCTGGATTCGTTTTTTTTTACGCTTGTGTTGTTGCGCCCCTCAACAGACCTGGAGGAGACCTGTGTTCCAGGCAACAACGCCTGCGTTCCTCGCTTCACGTTTGCAAGGCCCTTTAGGTACGCTAAAAACAAGTACGTGACCAATTGTGCCCGGCCCGTCTGGTCCGACGGGCTCAGGCTGAAATCTTAAGCTCTAGCCCAGGTGGACCTAAAAGCTGCAGAGAGATCACAAAGACATTACTTATATTTGAGTGTGTCACACATCTACTAGCTCACAATACATTGTGATGCAATGCGTTGAGCTTGAACATATAGAGACCCAAACAATAACAAACTCACAATGAAACAAATATGATATATATGAAGGTAACAGCATGTTACCTTCTCGGGAAGAGGTGGGCTGGATACCAGGTGTACGTGCCCAGGTGGAACAGAAGGCTGCAGATTGAGACACCACAAAGACATTCCTTATTTTTTTGTCACAATGCCTTGTGATGCAATGCGTTGTGCTTGTAGATTGACTCACTAATCTGAAATTTAAATTTAAGTCACAATGAAATTAAAATAACCTTTGACGGAGTACTGTAGTACACACTTGCAGCGTGACTGACGGTGTCCAGGCTTGGCTTCTTTTTTTTTTGGGGGGGGGGGGCATTGGGGCAGACAGACAGCACTCTGGCTTTATAGAATTTCCCATCCTGCCATTTGGCCAAGACCTCATCCTTCGCCTTTAAATCTCTGAAGGAATGAATTATTGTATCCGTCTGTAGGTCACAGGCTCTGTGGATACGTGCAGTCTCCCCGTCCTCCACAAACTGGACGAATACATTTAAACCTAAAGAGCAGAAAAACAAAAGAAACACAATATTTGTGGTGTGATATTCAAATTATTTTTTACAATCAAGGTTTAGCGAGGCAATGATGATGTGCGTCTTGTGCACTCGCAGACCAGACGCGCTGATCCTGATCCACAGACAGCCAGGCACAGAACAATGAGAACACATGCCAACCCAAAGCACTGAGAAACATGTTGCCAAAGTGTTTTTACGGTTTTTATAGAACCAAAGACCAATCTTTATTCCCATTAGGAATATAGTCTGTGGTTCTATGTGGTGGCAATCATTTTAAAATAGCTCGCAGCAACGTATTGGGAAAAAATGAACTAAAAATAACTTAAATGGTTCATTTTTGGAAACATTTTTAATGATGAACTAAAGACGTTCGTTTTTAAATTTGTGAACTGAACTGTAGAAAGTGAACTTGCCAAACACTGAATACAGCTATATTTAACACATGTTTTCACTTCCAACACACAGGCTTACCGTCATCCTGACAGAGCTCTTCACCCCCTGTTGCCTCGTAGTCCTTCAATTTTGTAGGAATATTGCGTGGCCTCTTTTTCACATTGACCATTCTGTGGAACATTGAATAGGAAATGTAAGGGGCACATTGTGAATGCAGATTACATTGTTAAAGTTGTATTAGAGCTAGAGATGTCAACTCTATAGAAACGTTTTACAAGACAGACATAATTTTCCCAACATTGGTTCTCAGCCTTTTGTAAATTCAATCACCCATTGTATCCTATGCATTAGACTGGTGGTTCTCAACCAGTGGTCCGGGGACCGTTCCTTATTAGGGGTTTCCAGGTGGTCCCCAGCTAAATGGACATCTAGTAAACACATGGACCCTTAGATATTGTTTTTGTTAAAACATCTGCATTAATTTACAAATAGTCCACACCAGTGGTTCTCAAACTTTCTTGTGCGAACCTCAAATTGACAATTAGCCCACGGACCCCCCATTTGAAAAGATACACCATTTTAATTAATAAACACCATTTCACAAATAAAATGTTGCACACTGCTCCTTGCTTAGCAACTCAATTTATTCTGAAGATTAACCTTCATCAATATTGTCTTACAATAATGTTCCCAGCAGCATACATACATCATGTTCACAGGTGTGAGACAATCACACTCCACAGTAAGAGTGTCTCTCAATGATAGTCTGTGAATAATCACCCTAACCAGACAAGACATTCTTTTGTGATATAATGTTGTATAAAATGTACCCCCAGGCCCAATGTCAACCCAACATGCATTAGGCTACGGATCTCATTTAATGGCAATTCCATCTCTTGGACCCACATTTATAATATAGTCAAATCAATGTTCCATTCCTAACTCCAAGTGTGTAGAGGTCCATTTGGTTCCCAACTATCCATCTAGCTGGGAGCCCCTGGAACTCCCTCAAGGACCCCCTGGGGGTCTTACTCCTATACCAACATCAATACAGCATGGCATTGTGGACCAAATATTATCCAATGATTGAAAATACTATTTAGTTTCGGGTCTGAGGGGCTAAAGCTCATCAAATAGTGGGCCGTGGCACAAATGCCCAGTAAATAATGGACCTTGATATGAGATGGGTTGAAAACCACAAATTCAAGTCATTTTTATTTATTTATTTCAAGCTCCAACGCCAAGCCCATGTCCTCCCCGTGTCCCAGATTTATTCTTAGTCAGGTTGATGGTCCCTGCATTGCCCACAATCAGTTGAAAAACCCTGGCATATAGCAGTGTCGATTTTTTCTTAAAAGGACGTCTTTATTATTGTTCTGTAACATATGCTTGCGTATACAACTAGCTTCCAGCAAACGTTAGCATGTTAGTTCTCTCTGTTGCTAGCTAATGTGCTAGCACAAGCAGCATGGTCTCCTCAGGGTTCCCTATCCCTACATTCACGTAGGCTACTAATACCGCTCAACTTACAACTATATTCTGCCGTTCTAAACATTACTTGGAACACATATTCCTTGAAACTATATTTGTTTCATTCTTACCTTTTCCCTCCGGCGTTCGGTTTACTTTTGTCCATTTTGTCGTGTTGCTCTTATGCTGACAAACGCTGTTCGTCACTGGAGCCCCGCGCGCCTTTCTCTCGCTTTCTCTGGATAAATCAGCTGTTTCCGGTTTAGTGTCCAATGGCCTTCGAGATACGATCGTAGAGGCGGGCCCATTGCCGAGTCAGACCCAATGAGATACTTTTTCCGGCCCATGAAGTTAGGCTGTCATCAATGATCAAATTAAGACATCATCACTACAAAGTATAGATAGATTACTTGACCCTATAAAGCATTATATGGGTATTGGAGCTAGATCAAACAATATTAATAGATTAAATAGAATGATGAAATTAGTGTGGTTGCCTTTTGCAATACATTTTACCACGGTTTATAAGTGAAGATGCTTATATGGAAAACCCTGTAAACCAGTGGTTTGGATGACATAATGTAGCCTAAATAAAGTGTATATACCAGTAAGACGCCCTGAGGGCGAGGACGTATGTGTGCACGCATCTGCCTGAGTGACGGCAGACTGCTTGGTGAGCGCTGGTGCTTTGGAATGTGGGGTCAGATCAACATATGGAATGAATTATGTACTGGCCATATGGAGCGTGTCCCTTTCCTATATATGGAGTTCTGTGTCAGGCATGCCAAACAATGGAGGGTTGTGAACTTGTGATGTCAGAACAGATATGTAGTTCTGTGTCAGGCATGCCCAAATATGGAGTGTTATGATGTCAGCTCCATATATGGACCCATGCAGGGCAGGGGCCCTAGCTGTCCAGAGCCCGGGCAGATGCCTTTTTGGGTCAGTTCTGGACAACCGTAGGTTAGAGCGACTCGACACCGGGAACTGCACTCCCTGTGGTGGTGTGGAACACGTGTCGAATTTGAAGTCGGTGCAGGCGAACTGTTCTCGAGTGGATTATTACACACGCGCGCACACACACACACACACACACACACACACACACACACCCCGTGGGGGCGTTTTTGGGGGTCTCAAGGTTCGGGGACCCCTGGGGACCCCCAACGGTGGTGGTCTTATCTCTCTACGATGTCAGGAAGTGGGTGTAAACGCCTCCTATCGGTCCCTTGCCCTCGAAACACGTCTGGGAAAAAGTGAGACCATTTTCGGACTCAGCACGACAAGCTGAACACGCTGATATGTGTTTCCCAGCACACGGACTTACGGTTCTCTTAATTGGCTAGCGTTAGGGTTAGTTTTCAACGCGCGATAGCTCGGGAACGATAGGTCCGTCAGCCAAGTAATTCACATGGGCGCGTACAGCTCTCCAAGATCTACGCTCCGATAGGTCCGCCATTCTCGTGCGACACCCGTAACAAGAGTTCTCCAACTCTGACCTGTAATCCACAAGCCATATAGACATGGTAAACCGTACAGTGTATTGAATGGTGAAATGCTAACCCTAATTTTGAGAACCACACGTCCGTGCGCGGGGAGACACATATTGGCGCGTTCGTATCATCGATAGCTATGCGTGGATGTAAAGCACGCCCATTTTCGACCTTTGTGGGAGGAGCTATCGCGCATCAAAGTCTAACCCTAGTTTTCTGAACCACATGACCGTGTGTGGAGAAGACACATATCAGATTGTTCGTCATGACAAGCTATATAACATACTAAAAGATGGGCCCCTAATATCCAATGGTTTTTGACTTAGAGGCCTTAGAGAGGCTAGAAAAATAACACATTTTTTTTTGTCAACGGGACCAATTCCATTAAATCCAGCATGAACAAGTGAGTCAGACTAAGTAGTTTTAGTAAAAAAAATAAAATATTTGTGTTTGTGGGGTCCAAAAAACGTGTCTAAAAAAATATCTAAAATATTTAGAAGTGTCGTAGAGACTTGAAACCAATTCCATTGGATTCCCTGTGCTTCAGACATGAATAAACACCCTTTGTTTTAGAAAAATTGGTTATTCCCTGTCGATTATAGCCTTAAAGGGCCTCGACACCATACAAAGGTCACGGGCGTGACCATTGATAGTTAGAAGTGTCAGGACCAAGTTCATTGGATTCAGCTGGATGAGAAGAAGAAAAAAATTGCCTGCTCAAAACAAACGGACAAATTTTGGATTTTTAATTGATTTTAACGCGTTGGAGGCCACTAAAAATCAAATTTTTTAAGGATTCCTCTAAATACACTCCCCCCCCCCCTATGTCAAGTAAGGGAAATCTAATGGTGTTAGTTTTAAATGTCTAGAAGACTTAGAAATGGGTCAAATTGCTGTTTGAAAGTTTAAAAAAATCATATTTTCCTTCTACCCCCACTAAACCAATGGCGCTGAATCATAATATGTAGGTTATATCTCAATCCGACAACCAGAAGTGCCTTAATTGTTTATGGTTGGCAACACTGGAGCTGGGGAATAATCATGGTAAATTACACTCTTGTACAGTAGGTGGCGTATGCACATCCGGTTGGTTTCCATCCGCATCCGCCATAACAAAGGAGAGAAGAAGAAGAACAAAGCGTATGTACTGAGCTAAGCGTAAGCGAGAACTTTTAGTGAGAGAAAGAGTCAACAAACTGTCATCCAGACATCCACACAGCACAAGGGAGCACCGCAGCAAACACAGACGTGTCTTTTGGAAGCAAAAAACAATCCGGGAACAACAAAGATGTTTCCAGCGACTACCAACAAAAGATATCGAGGTAAGGGGTTAAAAAAGAAGAGTCTTGTGTTTTTTGTAGTTGGACAGGGTTCCCGCGGTCCTGTACAAGTTTGGATTTTAGCCGTATAGCCGTTGTCTAAAAGTTGAAACCAACGTCAATACCAACACTAGCTATATGCTTCATAAGTAGCCTATATATTTTCGCGTTTGTTTGTGTCTAAATGAGTGACATCTTAAAGTTAAGTTGAACGTTGAAAATGAAACTGTGTGAGGGAGACGCCATTTTGTGCCAAAATGCCGCGGTTCAGATTGGGCTCCTGTGTCTATGGGTGTCGCCATTTTGTCTCTAAAAGGCGCGGGAGTTTTTATTCATGGGGGTTTTATTGTCATTTGTTTTGGTTCATGAAGAGTAAGACATGCATGCATGCACTTATGTTTTTGATTAACTCTTTAAAGTTATTTTCTTTACATATGTTGTCAATGTGGTGGAACCAAAACATTGTAAACCTACATTCAGGGGCATGCGAGCATGCATCAGAGGTTTAATGTCAATTGTTAACAGTTTCAAGCAGCCATAAACTGTGAAATGTATACCTTACTGCTAAAGGTCATTATTGAACATTAAGGGTCAATTAAGGTATTGAATAAGAGGGAATGAAGTCCATTAATGCGATTTGAAACCGTGATGTAAAAAATATAATTACTGAACACAAAATGATATAGAAAAGATGATAAGATGTGATATGACATTTGATACTGTGGGGTTTAATAACACCTAGAGTGAAATACATTCTGGAAAGTGAAACATCAAGCTGTATTTTTGCTGTTACTCAGGAGCAGCTGCGGTACCAGGCCAGTTGAGACAAGATCCTGACCCACGATGGAGGAGAAATAAGGGGACATTCGAAACCTCCAAACGATACAGAAGAAGAACTGTATTGGTGAGTGTTTAAAAAAGTGTTTACAAGTAATATCATTATTTGTATAGGCTTCTCACCACATTCATATTTGGCTTTGCTAGATATTGAGTATCACAATAATTCACACAATTGAGGATGCAATATGAGCTTGCACCTACTGACTTAAGGTCATTTTATTGTTCACCTTTCAACAGAATCAACCAGAAGAGCAGAGACCAGCTGATGACTTCCAACAGGACCCTGATGAGCAGTGTCTAACAGGTACCCAAATTTATTGTGAACGGGGAGGGAACCTATTTCCCAGTTTACATGTCTGTCAGTAATCATTGGGACTGCACGTGCGTGTAAGGCCTCATAAACACGAACATTCTGTGATTAATGGCTGCCACAAAGGGAGTCACATGGTTTGACCAAACATTTGTTTGATGAGGCAGCAATCAAACACAAATGTTTGGCCAAACCATGTGACTTCCATTGGAATTGCATTGTGGCAGCCATTAATCACAGATGGAGCACAGAACATTCGTTTGATACGTGTGAATGATGCCCAACACCTGCTCAGATCACCCTTTCAGAGCAGAATATTTGGTATCTGGTCAGTTATAGTGTTATGCTGCTTTTGCCCAGCTAGTTTCTCTGCCACTGCCCTATTTCACGTAGTTTGGTGGCGGTTAGTTTTACATGGTTGTGAGCTCAGCACTAGTGCAGTTACTTATGCAAGCTATATCTGTCTCTTTTGAGGCGTCTGTCGAGGCCCCTATGCAATCTACTATTGGGTGGCGTGGACTTAGCTTGTAATCTTTAAAGATGTCCCTTTGTACTTTCTCCTGCAATGTGAATACTAAAATTGGGAGTACTTGGTAACTCCATCTGGTTACACATAGTTTACAATACATATGCATACGTTATGTATGCAGCCTACATAATTCTGACCTAACTGCAGAAACTTGATTGCTTTTCACTTCCTGTGTTCTACCAAGGAAGCTTAGAGAAGGAAGTGTCATGGTCACGTGACTGTCCTGCGCCATGACACTTTCATGGGAGCCAAATCTCGCACCAGATGTTACATGAATACAAAGCAGTGAATGGAGCAAGCTTGCTCCAGCTCATAAAAGATATTATTTATGAACCATTGAGACCTGTGTCATATAATCGGTTCAGGCATATAAAAGAAGACGCATCAGTTTGTTTTCTAATCACTTGCTTTTCGGTGTGCACAGTGCACATCACTTTATTTGAGGATTTAAACGGCAGTGGGTATCGTGAGATTTGGCTGCCAGACAGGAAACGGTGGACAGTCTTGCGATACTTGGCACGTTCAGAAACATACTTTTTGCTATCTAGATACCTCTATAAAATTACAGTGTACACATCGAAAAGCAGCACAGCAGACACTGTTATGTCTTCTGTCATTTGCCAGAAGTGATTACTTTACAAAAGATGTCAGTCATTCTGAGCTCTCATTGACTCCAGTGCATTCTGCCGAACTTCCGGGTGCAGTTTGGCTCCTATAATGCGACGAATCTGCCGTCTGGAATTGCGTGATAGCGAAAATGACGTTGGTGACCTTACCTCCATTTCATATACCTTGTGTTCTACATTAACAGGCATGGTGATGCCAGATCCCTGCGAACGAAATTCACCCAGCAGCAGTAACAGGCTAGAGAGAGGGACGCACGCCTACATTGAACCAGGTATAGATCGATGCACACAATGATTTGTAGTCTTATTTGGTTGTCAATTAGGGTGCTGAGGGTGAAATGTGGTCATATGAATGGATATGTAGATGGCTAGCTGAAACTCAATATGATTCTCTATTTATTTTGTGTTGCAGGCATAGCGATGCCACATCCCTGTGAACGCAATTCACCCAGCAGCAGTAACAGGCCAGAGAGAGGGACGCACGCCTACATTGAACCAGGTATAGATTGATGCACACAATGATTTGTAAATTATTAGACCTCAGCTTTATTTGGTTGTCAATGAAGGTGCTGAGGGTGAAATGTGGTCATATGAATGGAGATATATGTAGATGGCTAGCTGAAACTCAATATGATTCTGTATTTATTTTGTGTTATAGATATAGCGATGCAAGATCCCTGTGAATGCAATTCACCCAGCAGCAGTAACAGGCCAGAGAGAGGGACACACGCCTACATTGAACCAGGTATAGATCGATGCACACAATGATTTGTAGTCTATTAGACCTCAGCTTTATTTGGTTGTCAATTAGGGTGCTGAGGGTGAAATGTGGTCATATGAATGGATATGTAGATGGCTAGCTGAAACTCAATATGATTCTGTATTTTGTGTTACAGGCATAGCGATTCCAGATCACTGTGAACGCAATTCACCCAGCAGCAGTAACAGGCCAGAGAGAGGGACACACGCCTACATTGAACCAGGTATAGATCGATGCACACAATGATTTGTAGTCTATTAGACCTCAGCTTTATTTGGTTGTCAATTAGGGTGCTGAGGGTGAAATGTGGTCATATGAATGGATATGTAGATGGCTAGCTGAAACTCAATATGATTCTGTATTTTGTGTTACAGGCATAGCGATTCCAGATCACTGTGAACGCAATTCACCCAGCAGCAGTAACAGGCCAGAGAGAGGGACACACGCCTACATTGAACCAGGTATAGATCGATGCACACAATGATTTGTAGTCTATTAGACCTCAGCTTTATTTGGTTGTCAATTAGGGTGCTGAGGGTGAAATGTGGTCATATGAATGGATATGTAGATGGCTAGCTGAAACTCAATATGATTCTGTATTTTGTGTTACAGGCATAGCGATTCCAGATCACTGTGAACGCAATTCACCCAGCAGCAGTAACAGGCCAGAGAGAGGGACACACGCCTACATTGAACCAGGTATAGATCGATGCACACAATGATTTGTAGTCTATTAGACCTCAGCTTTATTTGGTTGTCAATTAGGGTGCTGAGGGTGAAATGTGGTCATATGAATGGATATATATGTAGATGGCTAGCTGAAACTCTGTACTTCTTTTGTGTTATAGGCATAGCGATGCAAGATCCCTGTGAACACACTGATCCCTGCAGCAGCAGCAGTTCCAGTCCAGAGAGAGGTCCCTGCAGTGAACGCCATCATGACACTGATCTTACCATTGGTGAACATTTTCTTTTTTCTGAAGACTGCACAAGGGAGATCCCTAATTGGGACAATTTAGACCAGTCAGATTCCATGCCTCAACAAATCCAGGGATTTGGTGAGCATGAGTGGTCATTTAATGATGGAATTGGTGATCATGAGTGGTCATTTGATAATGGCCTTGATCCGTCTGACAGTCAGTCAGAGAGCTTAGCAGAGGAAGTGAACAATGGCGATTGTCCACTCTATAGAAACGCCCCACTTTCTGTTGCTGAAAGTCTTCTCCTTATAATGACATTTGCAAACAGACATAAAATCACAGGAAAAGCTTTAAGTGACTTAATAGCACTCGTTAGTATTCACTGTCCAAGTGAATTACAGACAGAGTGTCTTATGAATTTGCGGAAATTCAAAGAGTTTTTTGATTGCTCAGCTTCTTCCTCCGTACTATTGCACAAATATTGCAACAGTTGTTTTATGTCTGTTGGTAATGACACCCAGTGTCCAGCTTGTCATGCGCCTGTGTCAGAGGGTTCGGTTTCATATTTCATTGAGGTTCCAGTTGAAGCACAGTTGAAGTCCTTGTTTGCCAAGCCAGGTTTTGAGGAAAAGTTGAATTTCAGGTTCAGCCGCCAAAAGAAACATCTTGACAACATAGAGGAAATATATGATGGAGAACTATATCAGAGTTTCACAAAAAACGGTGGACCACTAAGCGATCCGAGAAACATTTATTTTATGTGGAACACGGATGGGGTACCTGTCTTCAAGTCCTCTAAATTCTCTGTTTGGCCGTTTTATTGCATCATAAATGAACTTGGTTTTGTAGAACGCACAAAGCGTGAAAACATGATTTTTGCAGGTCTTTGGTTTGGGGATTCGAAACCAGACATGCTAACCTTTCTTAAACCACTTTGTGAAACTCTCAATAAACTTGAAAGAGATGGTGTTCTTGTTCAGTTTGCTGGAGTGCCAGAGCCTTTCATTTGCAAAGTCCAGACCATTGCAGGGACTTGTGATTTACCAGCAAAAGCAATAGTGCTAAACTCTGTACAGTTCAATGGCCATTTTGGATGTTTAAAATGTGAACAGCCTGGTCAGACAGTAAAGACTGGCGTTAGGGGTCATGTACATGCCTTTCCTTATCAAGAAGCCGACCCAAAAGGCCCTCCGCGTACACATCAGGGGTACATGAATGATGCCAGGATGGCGTATGACACACAAAGAATTGTACATGGGGTGAAAGGTCCTACTTGGCTTGGCAAACTTGACAGCTATAATGTAATCTCTGGTACTGGCATTGATTACATGCACTCTGTACTACTTGGAGTCATGCGTCTCCTCATGTTTCTGTGGTTTTCCTCAGAATTCTCCAGACGTCCTTTTAGCATGGCCAAGTCAGTACATGAAATGGACAGACGCATTAGTGAAATTAAGCCACCTGCTTCGGTACGATATCCACGCTCCATCTTCTCTCACCGAATGTACTTTAAAGCTTCTGAGTACAGGTCTATGTTGTTGTACTTTGGGCCTGTTGTGTTCTGGGGAACTCTTGGAGGTGTGTACTATAACCATTTCCTGCTTCTTAGTGAAGCAATATTCATTCTTTTGATGGAGTCAATAACACCTGCCCAAATCGATCATGCTGAGAGACTTCTATGGAACTTTTGTTCACAGATAGGTAACCTTTATGGAGAGCGATATCTAACCGCCAATGTACATTTGCTTGTGCACTTAGCAGATAGTGTCAGGGCTCTTGGGCCTTTGTGGACACACTCTTGCTTTCATTTTGAGGACAAAAATGGATATATACTTAGTCTTATTCATGGGACTCAGAACATTCCTATGCAAATGGTTAATGCTGTTAAGCTCATACAGTGTCTCCCAAGTATTGCTACAACCATTAACCCAGATAATGTAGCTGCTAAACTGTTGGCCAAAATGACCGGTAATGACATTTGTGGTGCACATGTCACCAAAGCGATGCTGATTGGTGCATCCACTGATCAGTCTCTTGGACCAGATGATATGTTAGCCTTTGAAAAATGCCTTGGTCACAGATCACACAATTTGGTAAAAACTTTCAAAAGAGCACAGATTGGCAGAACTGTGTACAACTCAAAGCAGTATGTGAAAGACAGAAGAAGAAACAATAATACTGTGACATTCCATGATGCCATGCAGGTTAAATATGGCCAGATTGATTTTTTCTGTTCTTACAAACAAAGACAATTTGTTTTTCTGAATGAATACTCACGACAAGGCACCCATCTTTTGAAAGATAATGTAACCGGTGGGACATGTTTTCACATGGTGAGCTTGGTTGAAATCCCACTAAAAAGGACGGTTTTAGCACTTGAGAATGTTTTGGCCAAGGTAATGTTCATAGATTTGTCTTCCATACCTGGCATTGTGTTTGCTGCACATTTCCCGAACACACTAGAGAGGGATTAGACAGTGTTTTGAGTCTGTTCATAGACCGGTGCTTGCGCAGCACTTGCCTTCCAAACTGTCTGCTTTGAAGAGCTATGAACTCTAAAAAGCATCAGGCCACACTCGCAGCCATGTGTCTGCCCAGTGCCCATGTGCTGTTATGAATTGGGACACACTGTCGACCAAGAGACAGAACCCTCTGGGACTGCTGTTATTACTGTATGTTTATCTGCAGAGCTATTAAATCATCTGGGCCTAGAACCCTCTGATTTCACTGCTCTGGGACAGGTTTTAATTTCTATTCGTTATATTCAGTGTCAGCGCCTAGAACCCTCTGAAGATAAACAAGACATAATTAACAGCTGTCACAGAGCTAGGAAATGACCTGTTTCAGATTCTAGGACTGTTTGAAAAAATCTTACTGTTTATCTTCAGAACTATGAAATCAGTATGTCGGAGCCTAGAACCCTCTGAAGATGACTAATAGAAATTAAAAGCTGTCCCAGAGCTAGGAAATCAGTGTATCTGAGCCTAGAACCCTCTGAAGGTAATTAAAATCGGTCCCAGAGCGATGAAATCTGTTCGCTTCAGAGCCTAGAGCGCTATAGGACAGCTGATATTACTGTGTATCTTCCGAGCAATGGATCCGTGTTTCTTAGCTATAGGACCCCAAGTCTGGAGAATTCTGAGGAAAACTACAGAAACATGTTTATCTTCAGAGCTAGAAAAGGTTTCTGTTTCAGAGCACATAGAAACAGTGTCCAGCTTGTGAAGAGTGTCAGAGAATTAAGCTTAAACTGTGCTTCAACTGGAACCTCAATGTAATATGAAGTCTATTATGTAATTGTATCCTTTTTGTTTCCAGAGACAGAACCCTCTGGGACTGCTGTTATTACTTTATGTTTATCTGCAGAGCTATTAAATCATCTGAGCCTAGAACCCTCTGATTTCACTGCTCTGGGACAGGTTTTAATTTCTATTTGTTATATTCAGTGTCAGCGCCTAGAACCCTCTGAAGATAAACAAGACATAATTAACAGCTGTCACAGAGCTAGGAAATGACCTGTTTCAGGTTCTAGGACTGTTTGAAAAAAATGTTACCGTTTATCTTCAGAACTATGAAATCAGTATGTCGGAGCCTAGAACCCTCTGAAGATGACTAATGGAAATTAAAAGCTGTCCCAGAGCTAGGAAATCAGTGTATCTGAGCCTAGAACCCTCTGAAGGTAATTAAAATCGGTCCCAGAGCGATGGAATCTGTTCGCTTCAGAGCCTAGAGCGCTATAGGACAGCTGATATTACTGTGTATCTTCCGAGCAATGGATCTGTGTTTCTGAGCTATAGGACCCCAAGTCTGGAGAATTCTGAGGGAAACTACAGAAACATGTTTATCTTCAGAGCTAGAAAAGGTTTCTGTTTCAGAGCACATAGAAACAGTGTCCAGCTTGTGAAGAGTGTCAGAGAATTAAGCTTAAACTGTGCTTCAACTGGAACCTCAATGTAATATGAAGTCTATTATGTAATTGTATCTGTTTTGTTTCTAGTTTACACCTGAGTCAAAAGAGGGGTGTGCAGGCTTTATGGGGTCTCTGTATTTACAGCATTGGTTCTCAAACTGGGGTCTGAGTACACTACACCCAGGGCTCCTTAAGGGAATTACAGGGGGTCCCCAGCTAAATGATAGTTATTAGGAACCACATTTATCTTAGCTGGTCCATTTGTTTCCATGTGTACACTCAGACTTAAATTAACTTTATATTATATAGTATGAATTGAGTTCCCTGAGATGCCAATGCCATTAAATGGTGGTCTGTAATGTGTAACATTGGGTGTCGGTCACATTCATATGCTCCTGAACATGGAAAAAGACACGCACATCTTTGCATAATAGGCATTGGCAATGTCACCAGTGTCTTTGTCATACACACAAGCGTGGTCTGTAAACTGGGGGTCCTTGCAATTAAAATGGTTGAGAATCACTGCTAGAGCTGTACCATTCTCTTATGGGGTTCCTGGAATATCTCCAAATGGGAGGTCCATGTTGTAATGTGTAACATTGGGTGTCTTTGAGCACCACTGATTTACAGCAAAACACTGTATTGGTAGTCTCTTTACTTTGGAATGCTGACTTGACTTCATGAATATAACTGTCATGCAATGTGACAGTTCTGTTTACAAAATGCTGTACCCCCTCCAACGGTATACTCCAACAATACTGCCCCATTTTCAACTGTTTTGTTATTTTGTGACACTTGCTTTGGAAATGTAAATGTTTTCTCATGCCAATAAAGCTCCATTGAATTCCTTCACAGCTGAATTTTTGTGTTATTCCATGTAATGTGTGTATCTTGTACTTTCTGAGTCTTTTTGATACAGAGACAGTCATGGCAGCAAGACTAACTGTTCAGGAGAGGAGAAATTTCTTATGTTTTTATCCAAAATTAGTTAATAGCACAGGCAGCTATTCACATGCTAGAGCATGTCTGAAATTAATGTTGGCGCTGAAATCATATGTAAATATGAAATGCTTAAACATCTAGTTAGTTAATGTTGGAACCAAGCCTGTTTTCTCAACTCGCTGTTTTCTGCAATACATTACTCTATAAGCCATTCTCAAACAACCAATATGTCAATTTTAAGCTATGATTTCCTGCTTTTTTTTTTAAATCAATGATTTAGCCGTGGTCAAACGGTCCCACATGATGATAAAGCAAGCAAATTAATCTAGTGTGAACTGTGAAACATTTAATCCAAAAAGTTAGTTAATGCAATTAAACAGCATCACATTAGTTAAACCTATATGGTGTGATCTATTCAACAATTACAAAGGCATTATACGCACACATTCAACATGCATCATTGCATCAGCTGATCATATGAGAATTGTTGATCTGATTGATTACTGGCCAATCTGAGTTTTAAATGGGATTATGTTGATCTCTTTTACAGATCAACAGAGGTCGTTGTGAGACAAAGCTGAGATGTATCTAAAGCCTTAAATGAGATTTAAATGAGATTATGTTGAGATCTCTTTTACAGATCAACAGAGGTTGTTGTGAGACAAAGCTGAGATGTATCTAGAAGCCTTAAATGAGACTTAAACGAGATTATGTTGAGATCTCTTTTACAGATCAACAGAGGTCGTTGTGAGACAAAGCTGAGATTTATCTAAAGCCTTAAATGAGATTTAAATGAGATTATGTTGAGATCTCTTTTACAGATCAACAGAGGTCGTTGTGAGACAAAGCTGAGATGTATCTAAAGCCTTAAATGAGATTTAAATGAGATTATGTTGAGATCTCTTTTACAGATCAACAGAGGTTGTTGTGAGACAAAGCTGAGATGTATCTAGAAGCCTTAAATGAGACTTAAACGAGATTATGTTGAGATCTCTTTTACAGATCAACAGAGGTCGTTATGAGACAAAGCTGAGATGTATCTAAAGCCTTAAATGAGATTTAAATGAGATTATGTTGAGATCTCTTTTACAGATCAACAGAGGTTGTTGTGAGACAAAGCTGAGATGTATCTAGAAGCCTTAAATGAGACTTAAACGAGATTATGTTGAGATCTCTTTTACAGATCAACAGAGGTCGTTGTGAGACAAAGCTGAGATGTATCTAGAAGCCTTAAATGAGACTTAAATGAGATAATGTTGAGAGCTCTCTCTGAGCTAAGTTTGAGACGCAACAATTATGCTAAATTGAGCAACATTTGAGCCATTATTGAGATCTCCTGTATAGATCATTAGAGGTTCCATCTGAGACATGTTTCTCAGCAGAAAATGGTGAGAAACAGGAGCCATAGCTGAGATCTCCTTTTTGTATCACATTGATCTCATTTATGGCTTGAGAAACCAAAGAGAAATAGACGAGCTCTCAATCTTGGATTCTGCTTTCCTCTGGGAAGCGCTAGGCCTATATAAATGCACCATTTACAGGGGTTCTTGATGGAGTTCCAGGGGGCCCCCAGCTAAATGATAATTAGGAAACAAATGGACCCTTTATTTATGGTAACGGGTCCATTTGGTTCCATTTGTACACTCTCAGAGTTAAATTAACACTGATTTTACTATATAAATTGGGGTCTCGGAGATAGAAATGCCATTCAATGGGGTTCCGTACTCCGTAGCCTAATGCGTGTCAATTTGGGGGTCCTTGACATGGAAACGTTTGGGAACCACTGTTGTAAAGCACCTTGGATAAAAGCGCTATATATAAATGCACCATTTACAGTGAATCTCTCTCTAACCTGGTGGCTGTGAGGCGGGTACAGAGGGAGCTGACCGCCAGGTTCTGTCTGAGCCGTGCTGTCCAGAGAGTGAAGGCAGAGTGCAGCGTCCATCTGTCCCCTCTCCTCTGCAGCCAGCGCAGCTTCCTCGCCATCTGCGCTCGGAGCCCAGGGTCTGGCTGAACCCGTGTCAGTGTTCGCTGAAAGAGAGAAGGCAGCCGTTGTGTTTGGCAAATGCACAAAGTCATGCTGAAATGTTACACGCAGCACCTATATATTACTGTGCAGAGCCTCGTAATATATAGGGCTCTGCTGAAATGGAAATGTATGAACCCAATTAAGCCAATAGTGAAATCTGAAATGACTGAATCCTGCGGTGCAAGCGTCAGCTGTTTTCAGCATTTGGAATGCACAACTATCCTCAAAGATTCTGTTGCTACTGTATACCGCCAGGCATCCTGCAACAAACAGTTGGCTTTTTGACATGCATTATGATGCATAAAATAAGGTAATATACTAACTAACCAGTGTGAAACCTTTTATGTTTTGTAAGTACCGTAGCACCAAAATTGTGTCTTATATTATATTGCTTCCGACAAACTTCAAGTCAGTAAATCGTCAGGTTTTCCAGGACGCATCAGAAACCCTGTTTAACCAAATCCAAAGGAACATGACACATACAACTTCCTATGGAGGGGTGGCTGATCATACAGGTGAAAAGCCCAACCTTTTTCTGCCATGTTGACAAGCTGTGTCGGAGGACACTGGTGGTGTGAAGATGGCAGGCCTGCGTCTCCATGGCGACTAAAGACCCACGACGAGCGGCGACCCATCTCCAGTGGGCCATGCAGGAAGTCAGCAACACCCTTTCCTGTTTGGGTGAAGGTATCAGTTATACTAAATGTACCAATTGATTTGATTTATTGTCTCCACCAGACCGAAGGGAGAGAGTATGTTTTGCACTCCGTCCGTGTGTGTGTGTGTGTGCGTGTGTCCGTCCTTCCGTCCGTCTGTTACCAGATAATCTCTGGCATCGTTGGCCCGATCCATGCCAAACTTTGCACACACACTCCCTGGATGCCAACGACAAACCTCTGCCCCAAATATTCCTCAACGGCCTGTTATAGCGCCACCATGAGGCCGATTTAGGCAAAACACATTTATGTAGATTACTTGTAAACATTTTAACCATACATCACACAATTCGGTATACATTATCTCCATAGTCATGTGATCAACACGGATCTGCACCATTTCCCATCTTCCATCCTGATTGGCTAAGATTGGCTTCCAAAGCTCATATGATTGGTCCGTTTCGAAAGAAAATGCCACAAATCACAAACACAGTGTTCAATTTCCGTGAAATTATAAACGTACATTTCCACTAGGCCGAGGACGACATGCCACTAATTTTTTTCCAAATCAGCCTCACGGTGGCGCCGTAACAGGGCAATTCCTGTTTTTATCTGTATACAATTTATGTACGGTATGGGCACTCTCTATAGAGGCCATGGAAAAACATCTGCCGGTTATAGCGCCACCATGAGGCAGATTTCTGCAAAACACATTGTTTATGTTAGTCGCACAGATTTCATACAAATCTCACACAAATCGGTACACATGATCTCTGTAGTCATGTGATCAAGATGAGTCTGTTGGATTTGTCAGATTCTACACTGAATGGCTAAGATTGCCATTAAGTTTTCAAGAGTGGCCCGTTTCGTACAAAATGCTGCACATCCAGAATTCTATCCTCAGAGATGCTATTAGTGATCTGGCTCTTCATTTCCTCAACAAAATGAAGAAAATTGTTTATATTACTATATAACATTTTGCCAAACATCACACACACTCCTATCTTCCTATCCTGGTGTTTTTAATGAATGCTTTATCCTTCTTTTGAAGAGAACACTTGAGCTGGTTGTGTTGGCTTGCAGGTGAAACTATTGTACCTCTGTGGATGGATTTACTACATACCGGCGTACTGCATTCACCGAAAAATAGTGAGTGATACTTCTCAGTAGTGAACCGTGTGAGGGAGATAGAAACCTACAGTATGAGATCATGATTATTGGTCTAGCAGCCCTTCATTGTGAGTGTGTTCCATTTAACAGCCCTGGTTGACTCAATATGCAATTTAAATTGACAATGCTCGCTTTGCCAAATCATGTGTTATAACACACAATTTATGTTCTGTTTAGTGCTTATGTTTTATGTTCGTGTTCTTTTTTTATCACCTCTTCATGCTCAACAAACCAGTACAAGAGAAGGGAATCGTATAAGTCTATCACGCCAGTTATTAATCGAGCACATCAAAGCATTTTCCGACTATATTAATAAGAGACAAACACTAGACAATGTGTCTGAACCCCAAATTGCTCCCGATGTGCTGGTTGGTACCTTGCATGGCTTCCGCCGCCATCGGTGTATGCATGTGTGTGTGAATGGGTGAATGTAATGCACAATCTATGTAAAGTGCCTTGGATAAAGGCGCTATATATATAAAAATGCACCATTCCCGTATCAGTAATTGTATTATAAAGATTGTCAGTCAACACATTACTACACAAACATATGCAGCAATGTATTTACATGAACTGTTCTATTAAGCATGACTGAAAATGATCATATACAGTCGTGAATCGTGTATGTGTACTAGTTTTTAAATGTGCTATTGCTATTCAATAGTACCATGTATTATCCTTTATACTTTATTTAAAAACAAACACTTGCATTCAGATGATTCCAAAGAAGACAAAACAAATGTTTTAATGTTTATGGCACTTGAATTTAATGGTGCAAACTAAACCATCAATTGAAAAAACTGTACAAAATTTATACATACAAAATAAACCTCCATAAAAAACAGGATTTGAAAAAATTGAACAGCACGTAAAAAATGTGACTGAAAAGTGACTGCACTTAAAGTTAAATCTTAAATCAGACGGTCTTGTTCTGAGGTTCCATGGACTTTGGTGGAGGGCATGTGATGTTTCTGGCCTTATCGGAACAGAATCCTCTGATGTTTTCAAATAGATATTTCTGCCTGGTCATGTCCAGTCCAGCTGGGGCGTGGGCAGGAAGACTATCTATGGGGAGATGGACAGTGTTGGACAGCAGCTGAAACTTGACTGGTTCTGAGTCGCAGTATTTTTTGGCCATAACCACACCAGGTCTCCGGGCATCAAAGCTGTAACAGAATAAAAGCATTTTAAAATATTGCCAATTGTCACCATAATTTTCACACAATACTGTCATGTTCATGAAATCGAATATCTATTAAATAGAATAACAATGATAATTACCTGAAGTGCCGGTATATCTTAATCGGCGAGAACCTTCGGAAGTAGCTACTCAGATACTGGTGCCAGTCGTATCTTTCGACGAGCACCGTGCCGTCCTCCAGTCCTACAAGCTGGGGGATGTTCATCTGAAACACAGTAGAGCTGTCCCTCACGACCTCAGCGATGTCTGACAACGTCTCCACCATGGTATCCCTGTAGAGGTCCTTGAACAGCTCAAAGCAACAGTCAGGGCCAGACTCACTGTGGCCTGGGACCAGGAAGTGGAGGTCCAGCTTCAGGTGAAGGCCATTCATGATACGCCAGGCACAATACCACAGCACAAACTCGCTCTTGTTTGGCTCGCTGCTGTAAAGGTCCGCACAGGTTTCTCCAACTCCGTAGTTATTGAAGAAATGATGCAGGTAGTTGATGATTGAATTGCTATCTTTACTTGCCATGCCTTCGTCGATTAGGTAACTCACTTGCTTCGGCATCGCGTCACAACAGACGCCGAAAAGGCCACACTTGCGTGGAGTCAAAAAATACAGGGGCCCAGGCTGCTGAGGGTCAGAGGGAAAGTGCACCTGAGAGAGGAGAGATTGGAGGAAAGTTTGATCAGATACAATGAAACCAACAACTGCCTAACATGCGTTTGTTAAAGCAAATCAACAGTGTGACTGAATAGAACTATTCTCACCTGTTGCGAATAATCAAAACTGTAGGTCATAGTGATATTCCTGCTTGTCGGTCGGGAGGGGCCTAGAAACAGATGCAGATCCTGACAGGTCTCTGCACAGGCAGCATTCATGTCATGGTACGATGACAACTCTTTGTGAACGAGCTTGAGATGCTCTTGTTGCTTCTGCAGATTCTGCATCCTGATCTCGTCCGACAGGTCGGCACTTCTGAGCAGGTGGTTGCTATTACTGTGGCATTTCCAGCACAGGTCTGTCTGGGGTCTGCTGCCCGTTATCTGAGGAAGCAGTGACTTCCACAGTCTTTTGAAGGTGTACAGATCAATGGCACGCCCCCCTGAAAAGACAAAAATGTTATGTTTAGTATTAAATAGGGGTCTATATACCTGGTCAGGCACCTACATACGTAGGTCTAGGTTGATGAATTGTGACCAGTGGTGACCGGGCCTTTGCCTGCCCTAAAGGACTATGGCATAGCCTGCCGGAGGACATCAGGTTATCTAACAAGATTCTAACTCACTTGTTCCAGTTCTTTTTTCTCAAAAAGCCTTTTTTTCCATTCCTTATAAAAAAAGCCAATTCTCATCATTGTATGTTTGTGTAATAATTTAAGAGCATTTGTTTCATTGGCTTGCTGTTTCTACTGTTTATTGTTGGTTTATTTGCATTACTGCATTATTGTAATGTTTTTCTTTTATAAGAACTTCATAAGTGACGGATACACAAAGAGTATAATTATACATATCCATACAGCATTGCTGTTCATCGCAAAAGCATGTAACTTTTCTACCATCTACCACGCTTCAGTAGATTATACATCTTTATACATGTATCTTTTGCACATACCAATCGTTTTCGCAGCAGCTCTGTAGAGCTGCCACACTGAGGCTTTGGTGATGTTAGATGGCAGCCTCCTGATACTGATCTTCTTGGGACCAGGGTGGTGCCCGGGCAGGACAGTGGCGTGGTCTTCTGCGTAGTTCATTATGAACGACACCACTCTTCGGACATCCTTGGCATCCAGGAGGAAATCTGTCAATTCAATTCTACCTGCAGCAGCCAAGAGTTGGTTCACAGCAGAGGCAAAAGACTGAACTCCATAGTTCTCCATAGTCACAGTGCGCTGAGAGAGTGAACAGCAGCATGCAACACCGCTGTATTTATGCTGTGGAAGGGAGGGAGGCTCGATTGGCCGATACTCTGGCTCTATGGACGATGAAACAAAAGATGCTAATCAATCCCATAGAACCCAATCAGAACACAAAGCACTGGGTAATTTACATTCGAATCGTCCGTCCCAACAGCCCAATTGATTAGTGTGAGTCTGCAGCAGTGTTATGAGTGATTTGCATAGCAGTCCACTCCAGTTGCCCCATCAAGCACACAAAGAGGAATGAGGAAGACAATCTCTACAGTCTTTAACTAGGAATTGGGCCATGAACTTGCTAAGAAAAACATTACTTACTACATACAGTATGTGTTTACATTATAACAGTTCATCCTGTTTGATGAATTCCTGTTCTGTTCTTTGTCTATATAGAAGTGTCTATTTGTACGTCTCTAAATGTTTTGATGAATTGAACATGGTGGACCCTCTTGTAAACAAGTGTAATGCTTAATTGGGTCGTCCACTCACAGTTAACAGCCTTTGTATTGAGTTTGTGCTTGAAATGTACTGTAATTCTGCAAACTGTTAATACATATTTCAATCAATCAATCAATCCCAACAGCCTTAAATTTGAGTGAAATACCTTGTTTATGTTCTGTATAGAGTGTGTGTGTGTGTGTGTGTGTGTGTGTGTGTGTGTGTGTAGGGGGGGGGGATTAGCAAGTCCAGTTCGACCAGGTGAGGTGGGTCAGGTATAGGGGGTTGTGTTTATTGAGGAGCCTAATGGCAGAGGGGATGAAACTGGCACTGCCTTCTTGAATAGAGAGGCACCATATATGTATAGTATACCAGCTAAGTGGCCTTGTGGTTAGTGTCCGCCTGGGAGACACTAGACTGGGAGGTCGGGTTTCAAACCCTGGCCGGGTCATACCAAAAATGGGACCCAGTGCCTCCCTGGTTGGCATTCAGCCATGTCCCTGTGACATACTAACGTCATGTCCAGGGGGTGTACTTGTACATCAAGCTGCCTACAGAAACAGGAGGCCTCATGGCTCAGCAAGGCTTACTATATATGTATAGTATTCGTGATAATATATTGTATAATTGGCTGTGAATAATCCAGTTGCTCAGATTATACAGATACAGATTATACAGAAGACAACCCAGAAACGACTGAATTCTATCAAACAGTATATCAAAATCTGGTTTCATCCAGGAAGGACAAAAACACGGAAAAAACAAGTTACATATCAACAACTCTGTTGATATGGAGAAATGTATATTTTTGTGAACTTTTTGTTGATGATAGTTGTATTGTTTTTTTTCTAATATACTTACAGACAACTATAACTAGTACTCTATTTTACATCGCCAGATTCACAGCAAAACAGCACTTCTTATTCCCACATCTTATGTTCAAGACCAAGATAGAGGAATTTAGTCCTAAATCCTTATCAGAAACTATTTCTAGATTATATAACTTGAGTCAAAACATCAATGGTCTCCTCTCAGACATGGTCATCCTTCCAGATAGGTGACAATACAGGTGATTATTATCTCCATGTCCATTACTGTAGAAGAAAAAAGTATTGTATTTATAAATTATAAGCGTTATAGACACGGATGGCCATGCCATTGAAACTTGGTTTGTTCACACCTAGATAAAGGATGCATGTAGAAACAGAGTCTTGATGGAGTGAACTGTTATAATGCAAATAACATGATGCTGGCGTGGATAGAGTTGATTGGTCATTGGGATGGGTGTAATAATGTAAATACCCCGTATACTCAGGCCCGGCGCCACGAGGGGTCAAAGGGGGTACTTGACCCCTCAACCTGACCTCCTTGACGTCAATAATAAAATATAAAACTACCTTTTGTGCTGGATTGGTTTTCTAGTGATATTTGGCAGTGATATTCACTAGCAGCACTGGTTATAACAACTCGAAACATGCTGCTACAAACAAAAACATGTATTGTACAGGCATGCAAGGAACATCTAACATGCGTCATGGCCATCTCCCATCTGGAAAGAACAAGAAGTACGACATTCCTGCGTCACAGGAATTTAACACATGTTAATTCGGATCAACTGAATGTATGTGTCTGACATATGATTGTCTGCCATTGGGGGGGAGGGGTGCTATTGATGCAGTGGATCAGAGCAAGTGGCAAAGTGGGCTGTGGACTATTGTGGACACGCTGAATAATGTATTCTCTGAGCACAGACTCAGTTCACTTAATGCGGTCTGCAGGTTAATATCAGAATACTGATATGTTATTGATTTCAGCTGTTACAATTCCAAACATGCAAACATGACCCACTTCAATTACTTCAGTCTATATTAGTAGCTTAATGACTAGTACTAGCCTTTTTGAGTGGTGCAAACCACTCCAACAACTGGCTTTGTACCCGTGTACCCGTGTTTGTTCGTACCAAAACGAGCATGGTTGCTATGGTTAGCAACCAAAAAAACGAGCATGGTTGATATGGTTAGCATGTGACGTCACTGACATCACAGATATCACGTCAGAGTGAATCAATCTCTATATAATCAATCCTTATAGTTATTCCTCAACAGATGTTAGGCATAGTGGCAAAAGATCAGATTGGAGATATTTCACTTTCCTGGTTCTAATGTACAGTAACTATAACAATAAATGTGTAGTTGCACCACCAATATTTGCATTTCAGTTCATAATCATAAAGTTAACATGACATATAAATGTATTTGAAATTAAATACAAAATATTACTTTTACGGATTCCAATTAAAAAATAGGTGAAAATAATTCAAATTTAAAAAATAGCAAAAAAGCAGATCTACAAGCTCAAAATGCATCGCACTGCGACACGTTTTGAGATTGTAGATCAGCTACTTTTGACTATATGCATTGTGGCCCTCTGGAGTGAGTTTGGAATATAGTGGCCCTCTCCATCATCAAAGTTGCCCACCCCTGCCCTATTCAATGTTGTTTTGTAGCCTACTGTGATGTTGGCAAATGGCAATAATAGCACAGTAAAGATAATAATCTAATATGATGCGTGTAGTTCTTTATAGATCTAGCCTCTTCATTTTTATCTCAAAGTGCACCAGATTGAAGCAAATAAAAAATAAAAATCTGGAGCCCCCCTGGTGGGGCAGTGCTATCATTCCAATATTGCATATTACCAGCTGAGTCATGGAACTGACACTGCCTGCTTGATTTAGCAACACAATATGATTTTTTTTACTATTTTTGTTTGTAGCAGCATGTTTCGAGTTGTTATAACCAGTGCTGCTAGTGAATATCACTGCCAAATATCACTAGAAAACCAATCCAGCACAAAAGGTAGTTTTATATTTTATTTTTATTTTTTTTGCACCCTCAAAAATCTCAATTGACCCCTCAGTCATTTCATCCTGGCGCCAGGCCTGCATATACTTAGTGTATTTACATTATAACAATCCAACACTAACCTAGTGTTGTTGACTCACAAATGAAAACAGCTATTCACAATGACAAACAGGACACGTCCAGACAATGACGACCACCCCACAAACTGTTTACAGTGAAACGTGCCGACATTGAACTTTGAATGACTTGTCCGATGAGTGCTTTCTTAAATGGTAAATGGTGCATTTATATAGCGCCTTTATCCAATACAATCGATGACGGCGGAAACCATGCAAGGCACCAACCAGCACATCAGGAGCAATTAGGGGTTCAGAGTCTTGCTCAAGGACACTTTGACACTAACCCGGGTTCGAACTGGCAACATCCGGCCACTCTACCCCTGAGCCACCGCCACCAGTTTATTATACCAGTGTATTATAATTCTCTATTGAGGTCAGAAATGTAGTAAAGAAATGAATGACCACTTCATAATTAATCAAATAATAGTAATACGGTAATACTTTATAACAGTGACTATAATGCATTGTAAAATTACTATAATGTACTCAAACTATGAGAATTATAACAGCATTACACACTAGGACGTATGATACTTAAGTCATTATAAAATTAGTTATTAGTACAATGTATAGCCTACAGCTTACAACTATAACTAGAAAAGGATCAGGCCGGACCAAGCAGGAAGGCAATAAGAATAATATGCACAAGAAACATGGCAGAATAAACTTTTTATAGTGGGAGGCAGGTAAGGGTTCTTGAAGACTCATACACAGATTCAGATTTGAACCCAGATTTGCTAATTATTATTATTAATACATTTTAAATGCTGTAAGCACAATTTATTAGGCATATTGCTAATTATTATTATTATTACATTTTATATGCTGTAAGCACAATTCATTAGGCATATTGCTAATTATTATTATTATACAGTAAATACACAAATCAGTTATAAATCAGGGGGGGGGAATACAAATATTACAGACAGTAAAAACAATTCTGCGATTTCTAAATGCATGACCTTGTGTTGCAAAGGCAAGAGCTCTACCTACTGAGCTAACAAGCAAAATCATTCAGTGTTTTTGTAGCAAGTTGCACAAGGATAACTAATGATAAGGTGGGTAAAGATAAATTAATTGACTGCATATAAACCAGAAAATGTACCAGATTCAGACGAGGAGCTCAATGAGTGAGTGAAAACCAATGAAATGAGTCGGAAACAGGGATTAAAGGTTAACTGAAAAAATATTATTAAACTTCACAGAAAATAAACAGCTTTCATGAAAGACAAACAAATGGGGCCCACTTTAAATTGTTGAATTGAAAAGTCCTAGTTCAGTTCCTATTCAATTCAGGGAAAGCAGTCTCTTTCTCCAATTTGGAGAACCAGATTACCACATTGGGTGAAGGGGGGGGGTTCAGAGTTCCGGGTCGGCTCGCCAGGTCTGTACCAGAACCATCCATGCAAGGGAATCCTTTCAGGACACAAAACACCTGAACTGAAAGGCCAGGTGTCCAAATCAGTCTTTGTTTCAAATAATCTATCAATTCATGAGTAAAGAACCTGATTTGATCAGGATCAAGTTCTTTATACATGTTTCTCACTAAACAAATCAGTTCTAGCATTGTTACGGCCCTTTAAACTTGGCTCAACCAAGGGCTAACATAAAAGGACACAAAGTCAGATCAAAAGTTTACAAAGATATTACACATTTATTTAAAATCCTGCATTGCAAAACAGGGACTGATGTACAAGAATACTTACGACCAGCCCATCTGAAACTTAACTAATAACAGCAACAAAAAGGGAACACAACTGTTCAGTTTGGGTGTTTGGGAGACAATGAGCTGCTGGCCACAGGTCCACTTATATAGCCTGCAACTAATCAAGAACAGCTGACTAAGGGTGTGGTAGCCAGATCTCTCAGGTGATTGACAGGTGAGGCACTTTAGACCAGCAGAGGTCAGCAAAGCCACAGGCGCTACAACAGAACAAAGTAAAGACAAAATTTCACAAAACGGCAATTTTCATTGGCTCATAAAACCTTCATTTTTTCCACTTAAAAAAACGTACTATACTTTCCCATGTCCATATAGGTCCAAAGTTCACGTGTAAAAGTTTTCGTGCATTTTGATCAAAGATCCTGGGAGGAGATGCATTTTAATTGATTTTCATATAATTCAAAATGGCGGGTGATCTAGAGGTCAGAGGTCAAAAGTAACAGCACTGAACTTGTTCGGCATGAGGAGACGCATATGTTTGGCGAGGTTTCATTGCCGATGGTCAAACGGTTCATGAGCTATGACTGGTCAAAGTTTGCATTGTCAATATAGCGCCACCCTTTGGCCAATGGTTGTGGGCTTCGCATCCTCACCGTTTGGCATGGCCCTCTACCATTATCTCCAAATTTCGCGAAAACCGACTGCACGGTTCAGCCAGAACTGCTATTTTTTGTCGGAAGAAAATAAATAGCAGTTTCAAAAAAGGACCAATGCCTTTCAGGAACGCTTGGTCCTTTAATTATAGTGTGACAAAGAGAGAATCCACCAGGTGCTCGATGGGGGTGCACAAAAAGGTTTAAAGGTAGATCTGGTGCTTCAAAGATCAGTGGGTTTAAAGGTAGACTGGTGCTTCAAAGATCAGTGGGTTTAAAGGTAGACTGGTGCTTCAAAGATCAGTGGGACTATCGCGGATAATAACACAATGCAAAGAAGAAATTGGCACATATATGATTTGGGACTGTCGCATAGTATACCCTTTCTGGTGTAGGGTACTGGAATTCCTTGAGAAATGGGTGGGATTGACATTGCCCAGAGATCCGCGGCTCTGTCTATTAGGGGACAGAACTGCTGTCCCTGGCATATCTAAAAAATATTTCACTATTATAAAGGTTGGACTGGTTACCGCTGCCAGAATACTGTTGCGTCATTGGAAGGTCCCCAGAACACCTGGGCTTAAAGAATGGAATGAATAAATGATCAAAATAACATCATATGAGCAGAGGCGTCTGGGAGAAATGCGAGGCCCTGTGCGATGTGTTTTGGGGGAACATGTGCGTGCGCGTTAGCGTTAGCGTTACTTTTGCCTTCACTTTCCTATTTGTTATAAATATTAAGTATCACATTTGCTTGATTGCCTGCAGACAGTTTGTGATCGATCAAAATTCAAAATCAATTAGAAAATTGTGAAATCATGACACTGACTGACTAGACTCACTAGAGAGAGAGAGAGAGAGAGAGAGAGATCGTCGGTCCATGCGTGACTAATTATTTGAAATAAAACCTTTTTTGTCCACACACAGTCCTACATGACATGACGGCATACCTTTTCACTTCACTCGAGTGGCAAGTCGTTTTGTTTGTGAGCGGGAGCGGTTGTGCACTATAGCCTGGCTACATGTGTTCAACTTGTTTTTGTTTCGTTTCCATTGGGTGTATAATTCGACTGCGTTGCGCGGTCGCGCGGCCGATCTACAAGCTCACAACGCGTCACGCTGCAACGCATTGTGAGCTTGTAGATCTGCTCTAATTCTGCAGCGCAAGCTAGCACGGCACTGCGCAGCGCAAAGGGGGACAACAGGGGGCCCCACGACCGAACGGCCGGGCGTTGCTTAACGGGAGGATGAATAAGTAAGCCAAATTCCAATACCGCAACTTTCACACTCGCTCACTCCCCTCGCGTCCTCCACTCGCTCCTCGGCTCCGCCCCCAGCGAGGAGGAGTGGAGGAGGAGAGGATTCAATGCGAGGACAGAGTGGTGGAGTGGATTTGCCAGTTTGCCTCTAGAATCGGAATGTACTCCGCTGTCATTTCAAAGCGACGGCACATTCCGCGATCACTTATGACGTGAATCAATTCAATTCAATTCAAAGGGCTTTATTGGCATGGGAAAACATACGTTTACATTGCCAAAGCAAAAGTGGTGGAACAATACAGTGTCACACAGCTGGATCACTGGAACTCTGAACCCAGAGCCATACAGTCTACAGAATAGACAATTCATTTTTGTGCATGTAACCGAGGCCAATGTGTATGTATTGGTAACATGTGCAACAAGGCTATTTATTCCTGAAATAGTGAATAAGCGCCAGGATGCGCACACTTTTATATCATATGATTGTGAATGTGAAGGGAATTCCTGACCTGCCCGCAGCCCGCGTTCCTTTTTGCTCGTATAAATACCCCCCCCCCCCCCTCCTCGGACAGTCCCTCCTCCGACAGTCTTTGCAAATAACGGACACTATAACAGGAATTATTATAGGTAGTCTCTCTGACTTACATATTCAGTTCAGTCCACATATAAATAAATACATATTTGTCACCGTCATTCATAGCAGTCTGTGCATTCAGGCATGCACAGAGAGAAATTAACTATAGCTTTTGAGGTGCGCACAATATAGCCTACTTGTATTATGCTTATATCACACAACGCAATAAAGCCAGTGGCTTGTTGTGGTCCTTTCACTTTCACATAGGCTATACATAGGCTACTGTATCATTCTGAAGCTCTGCTCTATTAATTCAGCGAAAATGTGTCTCTTCAACAAACAGCAAAGCTTTTTAGTTTAATGTGTGTGCGTGCATGTGTGTGTTGGGTCAGCGACAGCGTCTCATCAGCCGCAGCGGCCGGCAGCTAGTGGATGGGGGGGGGTGCATAGTATCGGGTTTCAAGCAGTGTTTTCTGTGCCACATGTGGAGGAGGCGGACTTATGTCACTGGAGAAGGAAAAAAACATGTACACGTGATGCGGAAATCCGCAGCGAGGAGACAACATACCCCACCGAGCCTGCACCTGATGTACACTCGCTCTATGCCGTCTCGGAGAGCCCACTCGGCTCCTCCACTCGACTCCACTCTCCTCCTCGATGGAGCACTTTAACAATCGGAACGTTAACCATTTCCGGGTCAAGCTGGAATGACCCCGAGTGATCGAGTGGGAGTGAGCGAGTGGCCGAGATTTTGGGTATTGGAATTTGGCTTCAGTGACGCCGGTTAGGAGGAGGAGGAGGCGACGCGCGGCCGCCGGAGGCCCCCCTGGGGGGGGCGGCTCCAAACCGACCGCAGCTTAAATAGGTGAAAAATCAACTGCGACGTAACGGGCTGCGATTATTGTTTCTTAAAAAAAAAAACACTGCCTAGCGCGAGGCCTCGCATGCGCGAGGCCCTGTGCGACGGCACCACTCGCACTACCCTTAAAGCGGCCCTGCTCTTCTGGATCGGACCAGTGAAGAAACATGGGGAAGGTTGCCGTATATTAGATTAGGTCGATGGGTGGCTCTTCCAAGACAGATTTTGCGCTCTCATTAGAAGGCGGGTGTAAGTGCCATCCAACCGATTCTCTTGTTTCTTTGAAAGTGTCCATGTCTCGGAGCCATAGAGTAGAATCGGCTCAACGGTCGTCCTAAATATTTTTTACTTAGGACTTACTTAGGAAAGTACTCTTACTCGTACTCAATCTGAAAAAAAAACGGGGCATCTCTAGCCAGAGCCTAAATATTCCTTAGCCCAGGGATATTCAATTGGCGGCGAGGAGCTTTCTTGTGGCCCGCGGCCATTTCTCATTAAGGGACCAAGAAGTCACGAAGTGACTTTGGTCACTTATTAAGGGACCAAGAAGTCACAAAGTTGCTTTTGTGTTTATTTTTCTCCTTCTTCTTCTTCTTCTTCTTCTGCCAAAAATTGCAGTTCTGACTGAACGGTTTTCGCGAAACTTGTCAACATGGTAGAGGGCCATGCCAAACGGTGACTAAGCGAAGCCCATGACGATTGGCCAAATGGTGGCGCTATAGCACTCAATTGAAAATGCAAACTTTGAACGTGAATATCTCATGAACCGTTTGACCGTTAGCAATGACACTTTGATACACATATGTGTCTCCTCACGCCGAACAACTTTCGTGTTCTGACCTCTGACCTTTAGATCACCCGCCATTTTGAATTATATGAAAAACAGTTAAAATGTATATCTCCTCCCAGGATCTTTGATAAAAATGCACGGAAACTTCTACACATGAACTTTGGACCTACACGGACAAATAATCATAGCACATTTTTGTTAAGTGAAAAAATGAAGTTTTTATGAGCCAATGAAAATTGCTGGTTTGTGAAAATTCTTCTTCTGCCCCTAATACATACATGCTGCGTCATATGCTTATATCACTTTACAGTATAGTAGAGGGTCATGCCAAATAGGCCTGTAACCAGTCTTACTCCAATTGGTCAAAGGGGGGCGCTATGGCAATTTTTTGAAAATTAAACCTTTGAACAGTCATAACTCATGCCTCGTTTGTCCAAAAGTCATGGCACTTGTTTACACTTGTTCCGTGACTCATGGGGAACACATGTGTCACTTTGATCAGTAAGCTCCGCCCTCAGATCTTCTGCCACTTTGAGCAGTTTAAAAAACGCTTATACCTGATTTTCTGCCTGTTTTTTTTTAGCAATTTGCATGAAGTTCATTGCCTCTGTGTAGCTCAGTCAGTAGAGCTCTTGCCTTTGGACCACAAGGTTGTCTGTTCAAATCTGGGTACTGTCAACTCAGCTCATCAGTCTTATTTGTGCATATTGTTCTTATTGTGTATTGTCTTCTTTCTTGGTCCCGCCTTATCGCTGCTTGCAGCTATATTTATTATTATTATTTTGTTTAAATAATTTTACTTTCTTTTTTCTTTTATGTAATTAAATTCATGTAAATGTATTTTCGTTATTATGTTAACAGAATTAAGTAGGTACACATCATTTATCATTCAATAGAATTAAGGGCATCTTTAAACCGGAATTGAACTTGCACGTATTGGGTCATTCCACACATTCTCCGGAAGACGTGTCAAGTTGTGTTTACCAGAGCGGCCCGCTGCGAGTGTTAACCTGCAAAACTGCACAAAATGAGTGGAGAAAAACGGCGGAAAGTTGCTGATGAATATCGCCTATTCAACCCGAAATGGACAGACGACGCACGCCAATGCCAAACCTGTATGTTTATTATGTCAAAGACCAGTTGCAGTCTGCAAAGTTGATAACGTCAGGCGACATTTTGACACCAAGCATGCTGCTAAATTCAATGCAGAATACCCACCAGGGAGCGCAACTAGACGTAGTAAAATAGAAAAACAAAAAAAGTCATACGAGTCATCCACCAGTACCATTACAACCGCTGCTACAGCTCAAGAAAGAGCAACTGCTGCTTCGCTACGAGTGATGTGTGCTTTGGCCAAAAAATGAAAACCATTCCTGGATGCCGAGATGGGGAAGGAGGGTGCCATTGAGATGGTTACATAACTTTTTGCAGGAGAGAAAATCAAAGAAGAAATACTTCATCGTATGAAGCAAGTTCCACTCTCTGACACAACGGGAGGTCGAAGGGTGGAGGTACTGTTTGAGGACTGTTTTTCTGCATTACTTGCTGAACTTAAATCGACAGATTTCATGTCACTGGCAATGGATGAATCCACTGACGCAACAGATACCGCACAGCTCTCGCTGTTTGTGAGGTATTTTAATGGTGACATTTTTAAGGAGTTGTTGTGCCTCTTACCGCTGGCAGCCAACACTACAGGTGATGTTACACTGCAGTTAAGGCCTTTTTTGAAGAGCATGGCTTGGATCTAGGAAAAATTAACCTCCTGGTTAGTGATGGCTGCCCATCTATGGTTGGAAAAGAACGGGGCTTTGCATCACGCTTATCTAAAGAGTTTCTGACAGTGCACACGTTGCACTGCATCATACACCAATCCGTTTTGTGTGCCAAACTGTCAGGTGAGCTGAAAGAGGTGATGGAGACGGTTGTGAAAATTGTCAATCACATACGATCAACATCGAGTCTGCAGCACAGGCTCTTCAAGGCTCTGCTGCAAGAAAAAGATGCCCCACACCTGATACAACACAATGATGTCCGCTGGCTGAGCCGAGGACGTGTACTGGAGCGCTTCTTTTCTCTAAAAGAGGAGGTGGGGGAATTCCTATCAGGCCAAATATCCATCAAAGCTAAAGAGCTGCTTGCACGTATGAAAACACCAGATTTCATTGCACAGGTTGCTTTTTTGTGTGACATCATGAGCCACCTAAACAAACTCAACCTGCAGCTACAGGGGAGAGGGTCATGTGTGGCTGAGCTCCTCGAGAATGTTGCTGCGTTTCGAGTGAACCTCTTTTTACCTGACGTGACGGGGCGGAGGATCCACTTCCCAACATTAAAAAAACATCCCTGTTGTGAGCCCCGCAGTGCTGGCTGCAATGGAGCGACTTTTGAAAAGCCTCTCTGAAAACTTCACCGAGCGATTCGACGAGTTCAAGATTCCAAAAGAGCTTCTTATATTTGTGCGTGATCCATTTGCAGTTGATGTTTCTGGATCCTGTCCAGCCGAGGCCAAATCTGTGATGCCCAGTATTGAGGAGGGTGAATTCCACCTGGAGTTGGTACAAATTCAGAGCTCTGATATGCTGAAAGCTAAATTGGAGAAAGATGGACTGTGCGAGTTTTAGGCTCAATCTGCTCAGCGGTTTCATCATAGCAGGAGACTGGCCATTTACCTGTTTGGATCCACGTACATATGCGAGTCTGGATTTTCAACCATGAACATGATACAAAATCAGCAACGCAATCGACTCACGGATGAGCATCTCAACCAGTGCATGCAGCTTGCTTTGACCTCCCACCAACCTGTATTCAACAAGCTGGCAATAGGATGAAAAACAAATAGTTATCACCATGACCAGGAGGTTCAATGAAAGATGGAACTTCCCTAACTGCATTGGAGCGCTCGAAGGGAAGCACGTTAGAATTGAGGCCCCTGCTAACACAGGTTCCCTTTTCTACAATTATAAACGCACTTTTTTCCATTGTGCTCCTGGCGTTAGTGGATGCAGACTACCGCTTCCTTGCCATCATCGTGGGGAGCTATGGTGGGACCAGCGACGGTGGCATACTTGCTGATTCTGCACTGGGACATTGAGTGTCCCACCCCCATCGGAGCTACCTTCTGCACCTGAACTGGGGAAGGTCAATCATGTCATCGTGGGAGACGAAGCTTTAGCAATGAAAACGTACCTGCTCCGACCATACGGTGGAAAGTGCCTTGATGAGGACAAGCGCATCTTCAACCTCCGCCTGCCAAGAGCGCGTCGCATCTCTAAAATGTGTTTGGCATCCTGACTGAGATTCAGGGTCTACAAAAGGCCATTTGAGGTGAACCCTGACCGGATCGACAGCGTCACCAAAGCAACGTGCGTGCTATGTGTGGGTGCATGCACCCATATGCAGCAATGTCAGAGACATAGAGCAATACATAGATATTCAATGTACATATAGTTGACATACTTGGCAAATAACTATTCAACCATTGAACTATTTTAACAATGTACAAATACAACTCATACAAGTGTGGCCTGGGCACTTAGTCCCGGAAACAGAGCCAGACTACGCCACTCTGGGAGATTCACCCAGAGAATATATGATAGGCCTATTACACATTGATGCAAACTGAAAACCCACTGGGTTGAGAATGATAAAGAGGATGAGCAGAGACGTGTGTTTCCAGGTTTAAAATGAATATAGTTTTATTAATAAATCAATCAATTAAATGCTTAATAATACTTGAAATCACTGTAAAAAGGAGGGTCAAGTTAGGAAATATATGATACAAATGTTTAGAAAGACAGTAGCCTACAATAAATACCAGTTAGTAGCTGGGGGAACCAAAGGTGTCCTTGCTGACAGGGGGAAGGCAGGGAGTGAGGGGAAAGATTCACTGCCACAAAGGACGCACACACTTCAAAGACCACACACACACACAGGCTCAGTCACTCGCACTGCAAGAAGAGAAAATGTTTATACACACACACACACACACACACACACACACACACAACACTGGTTTCACAATAAAAGTCAAGGCAAGTATATCATGTAAGTAAAACCCCAATACAGCCTATACTACATGACCCACCACTACGGGACTACAACTCTAGCCCACCCTTAGCTACTGGCACTGCTGTGCAGCCCATCCTCCGCCCACTCATTGGTAGTATTTAGGCTGCGCAGCTCTTACCAGCAGAAGCTGTTTGTCTCTAGTAGTGCAGAGGGCTGCAGCAGTGCCACGTTGGTCACGTGCTACAAATGTCTCGAACTTTGTGGTTTTAAGGTTCACCAGCATATGAAAAGAAGTAAAGAACATATTATCTCTACTAAACCCCTTCACATCTTGTCCCATCCACCGTAAGGTCTCCCATGAGATGGAAGGGAGGCTTGCTATCTGAGACTGAGAGAGAGAGACTACACACACACACTGATTATATATCAAGGTTGCTCATTATTTGAGAGAGAGAGAGAGAGAGAGAGTAGTCAGTAGGCTATAGACTAAACAAGTGGTGGTTATCATTTTGCTTCACTAATGTCCATATAATACATAGATTTTACTTATCTTTTTCACCTTAAAGAAAAACATGCAGCAGTAGGCTTATATGCTCAATTGTGTTATAAGATGTTAGGATAGTCTTTCAAAGACAATACGATTTGAACTGCGCAAGCATGCCTTTCCTAGTCCATGCCATGAGTATAATTCATTGCAAATGCAAATCAAGAACTGATTAGGAATAATTTAACTTTCTGCATGTGGGTGACACTTGTGTGTCTTAAATATTGTTTTATTCAAATGCAATGAAAGGCTATAGAGCTTAAGATGGAAACATGTGACAGCTGTCAGCTGTCATTTGAATGAGATGTGCCCACATCATCGACATTTTATAACATTCAGCTCGAAAGTGCCGCAAGTGATGAGCTGCCACCATCCAGTGCTAGTGGTTGAAAAAACACTCTGTTAGTATCAATACTACAATGTATATGTAAATGGTGCATTTATATAGTGCCTTTATCCAAGATTATTACATAGATTATGCATTACATTCACCCATTCATACACCTTAACATTCACAAACCTTTACATAGATTGTGCACTACATTCACACACACACACACACACGCACACACAAACGCACACGCTCACACACGCACACACACACATTCACACACCGATGACAGACGAAACCATGCAGGCGCCAACCTGCACATCGGGAGCAATAGAGCGTCGCAGTCCCGCCCGTTACCATGGCCCAGGAAATGAATCCCAATGCATTTTTCCCATAGACATTTCAAAAAGTATTTATTTAAAGACGGTTACGCCGCGGACAAAGCCAACTCGAGTCGTGACAACTCATGACAACACAAACAATATTTTGGACCAAACAAATAATTACAAAGAAGAAAAACAACAAAAAAAGTGTTGTAACCTGCCGTTTTTTTCTTCTTTCTAATTATTTGTTCGGCCCAAAAAATTGTGTTTGTTGTCATGATTTGTCACGACTCGAGTTGGCTTTGTCCGCGGCGTAAACGTCTTTAAATAAATACTTTCTGAAATGTCTATGAGGAAAATGAACGGAGAATCATTTCCTGGGCCATGGTAGGGGGCGGGACTGCGACGCTCTATAGAGACACACGGGGACTACAAATTCCACGCCCCCAAATGAGACAGCGTCCCCACTTCTGGTCCGTTTCAACGGTGTACTGCAGCTGTCAATGCAATCCCTATGAGAGGCATCATAAAATACCCTTATTTCACTGGTTGTCTCCACCAGGCCGAAGGCATGGGGAGAGAGTATGTGTTGCACTCCGTCCGTGTGTGTGTGTGTGCGTCCGTCCGTCCTTCCTTCCTTCCGTCCGTCCGTCTGTTACCAGCTAATCTCCGGCACCGTTGGCCCGATCCATGCCAAACTTTGCACACACACTCCCTGGATGCCAACGACGAACCTCTGCCCCAAATATTCCTCAACGGCCTGTTATAGCGCCACCATGAGGCAGATTTAGGCAAAACACATTTCTGTAGATTACTCGTACACATTTTATCCATACATCACACAATTCGGTATACACTATCTCCATAGTCATGTGATCAACACGGATCTGCACCATTTCCCATCTTCCTTCCTGATTGGCTAAGATTCGCTTACATGATTGGTCCGTTTCCAACAAAATTCCACAAATCACAAACACAGTGTGGAATCTGATCAAGACAAGTCTGTTTGCTTTCTCAGATTCTACACTGATTGGCTAAGATTGCCTTCCAAAGTTTTCAGGAGTGGCCCGTTTTGTACAAAATGCTGCACATGTCCTGCTCATCCAGAATTCTATCCTCAGAGATGCTATGAGTGATCTGGCTCTGCATTTCCTCAACAAAATGAAGAAAATTGTTGCAAAAAACAAACAAACATGTTTATATCACTCCTAAACATTTTGCCAAACATCACACACACTCCTATCCTCCTGGTGGAGACCTGTGCCCAGAAGGGCACTTTTTCTAGTTCATTACTGAGGCTGTAGCGATTTATTTTGTGTTTGAATAATGTGTCCCATATGATTTATTTGTCCTTTTTAATGTCATATACCTGCCATCTCAATATACAACCCACAATGTACTATAATATACTCCATAAGATTGTAAAAACTGCTAGCATCGGAGATATTGAAGTTTCCCTGACGTATGATATATACGTCACGCATTAATCCTTATAAATACCGCTAGATGCGGCATTCCCCAGCGACGGATCGAGCGACCACGACGAGCATGACAGAGTCCATCGTTGTAAACGGTCAGTCTTCATAATGCCTAAAGTGTGCTGCGTTCCTCTTTGTAAAAACAACAAAGAAAAAAACCCAGAGTTGATGTTTCATCAACTTCCAGCTGATCATGAAAAGAGACAGAAATGGCTGCAGGCGATCCGCAGGGAGGATGATAAGGGAAGACCCTGGAGTCCAACCTCACAATTCTTTTACGTGTGTCAGAAGCACTTCATCACTGGTAAGTAACGGACTATCTAAATACGTTTAATGCCAAACTTTGATAACCTGTTGGCATGTTCATGAATTTATTTTAGTTGATTTTTAATTATTTCTTATTCATGCCTCATTCACTGCATTTCTTGCTATTATGTTTTATTCTTTTGCATATGCAAAGGGGTAATTAATATGTTTCCATTTTTCTTAACCCATTATTATGCAAGTTACATCTGTTTTTCATCTGCTTTTTCCATTTACTTTTGTAGAACAGAAAAGTCTAAACCCTGCCCACCCCGACATCCATATTTCCTTCCCGTCCTCCCAGAACCACACCCGAATGGGTACATGTGTTTGGTCCGACGATTCATTGATCCGATACCCCTAACCCCTAACCTAACCATAACCGCAAGCACGGGAGCAGGCGCTAGTCCGAGGTGCGGACGCATATCGAACCAATGCTCCGTCGGACCATAGTATGCCTCCCCACCCGAATTACAGATTAGGCGTTTCGAAAATTCCCTAAAAAGAAACCACAAAAAGGGGGACAGAGACTGGAGGAGAGGAGACAAGAGCAGGAGAGGAGACAGGAGGAGGAGGAGGAGGAGATGCGATGAGAGGAGAGGACACAGGGCAAAGACATGAGACCAGTGATGAGGAGGGCCTCCTGTCTGGATCAGACCAATATGACCAGGCCAGTGACCGTGAAGAGGAGGGCCTGGAGGGCCTGGCTGGAGCAAAAATGGGCCACGATGACCAGGCCAGTGGTGAGGATGGAGAGGAAATGGACCAGGCCAGTGAGATTGAGGCATTGAGGAGGCAGGTCAATGCACACAAAATTGAAAGAGAGGCAGCATGGCTCTGCAATTTAAAGGCCGAGAGTGTGAGGGGAGATGATGTGCGCTGCAGAGATCTAACAGGACTGAGCTGGACTACATTTCAGTGTCTGTGTAATTATCTGATGCCGTTTGAGGTCAGCAAGAGTAAACTTGCCCCAGAGGATCAGCTCTTCATTGTCCTCCTTAAACTGAGACTAAATCCGGCCACATCACTTCTTAGCCATACACTCAACATTGGACAGTCAACCATACGGGACATGTTTTCAAGGTGGATCAACCTGCTCTATGCAAAAATTCAGTTTCTGATACACTGGCCAGACAGGGAGTGCATTCACACCACAACACCCCCAGCTATGAAAGCTCTGTTTCCAAAGCTCACCTGTATTGTGGACTGCTTTGAAATAAGAATTGAATCACCGAAAAATCTTAAAGCTAGGTAGGTACTATGGATTGGGGCGTGTGGGACAAGGCTTCAGCCTTATAAATGCATTGCTTTGGAATTGTGAGTTATGATACATTATAAACTCAACCTTTATGGAAACTTTTAAGCATGATTTCAATACTTGTAATAGAAACTACTAATCCAATGTGTTTTACTTTAACAGGGCCCAAACCTACTCTAATTATAAAAAGAGCACAACTATAAAATATTTTATAGCGTGCAGTCCAGCTGGGAGCATCACCTTCCTTAGCACTGGATGGGGAGGGAGAGCCTCTGACGTGAAAATCGTCAGAGAGTGTGGGTTTCTTTCCAACTACCATCATCATGGGGATCAGGTAAAGTCATGTCATCTGGAATCTGATGCTATAATGTAATCCCAGGGTTCTCAAAGTTGGCATACCAGTTGGATCATTTATCCATATCTTCATCTTCACAAGTTAAAATCTGCTACAGAGTCAATCGAATGGCAATGTGGAAAATGATCCAGAACATAAAATGGGTATGCCAACTTCAAGAGCTATAGTTAAGCACAGAGCCTATAAACCATTGCTTGTCTGCCCCCCCCCCCCCCCCAACACCCCCCCAGATCTTGGCTGACAGAGGCTTCCTGCTGTGGGATGACTTTGCTGTGCTGGGAGCACATCTGCTAACCCCTTCCTTCACCCAGGGCCGTAAGCAACTCTCTGGCAAAGAAGTGGAAGAGTCAAGAGTCAAGTCAAATGTTCGGATTCACATTGGTATGTAAATGCCAATCATTTATTGCCTGATGCTCAAAACTTTTTCAGAGCCAAAATTGTTTGACAGCAGAACTTTTAACTATAACTAAAAATACATCGCATGGATGCAAAAAAAAGAAAGAAACTTAACAGAAAAATGCTGCTTGCTGTAGGCTATGCATGGCAAGTTTTGCTGCAATATATTTGTTTTGTACTTGAATGTATCACTCTACTCTTTAATTTCTGATCAGAACGGGTGATTGGTGTCCTGAAAGGCCGGTTCCGAATCCTGGATGGCCCCCTTTCACTTCGCCTTGTGAAGACCCTGAAAGAGGAGAAGGACGGACAAGTCACAATGTGCAGCCTTAGTGAACATGAGTGGGAGTGTGGTGCATTCATTTTGAGAACATGTTTTTACACAGATATTTGAGTTGATGTTAAAATGTTCCGTTGCTACTGTACCAGGTTAATAAAATGATGTACAGACATCTAAATACCTATGTCAGCTTCACTGCCTGAGTGCTGGCTCCTATGAAGGAAAATATATGTAGCAGATTTTTGTATTAGTTCTTTCACACACACACACCAACTGAAATGTTCTGTTCAATAAAAGTTTTCATTTGAAGTACATGCATATTACAGTTTTTACATTTAGCACTTTGGTGAAGTTTTATTACACATTAAATTAATTGTAGTTGGTCATACTTTTCCCTTCACTTTTGCCTCCCGGCATCTTGTCCTAAGCTCTGGGTAGATGTGTGATCCCCAAAATGCTTCGAGTTTGCTCAGTGAAGATGACAGCCATCTGTGGAGTCCAGGTGACGAAATCACAGTATTTTGTCTGACAGACAAACATCTGCATCTGAGTCTTTGGGTGAAAAAAAAAATATATATATTCAAATGCCTTTACATAAGTACATACTGTAGGCTACATTTACTATTCTTTTGATTCATTTGTTTATTTAAAAAAAAAATCAATTCTAGTTTTTACCTGTGTATAATAGGAATGATTTTCCTTCAAAGATACTAGACTGGACAGATGTCCCTTGGGATCTAGTAGCCAGTCGTCAAGGGTCATGGTTGTGTTGTGTCCCCAGTTGTATGGGCATTTCACCTCCAGCACACCTTTCCCGCAACAGTCGCAGTGGACATAGCCATCACAGGACACACCGAGATGGGGTTGTTCTTTACAAATCCGAAACCCTGCTCTCTCCACTCTAATATTGGAATGACCCCTGATATCCTGAGAAATAAACTGCTGTCTTGATGTTTTCTCTGTGGGGCTACAAAGTCCTTGGGCATGGGTGTAGGTCTGGATGGCATGCTGCTCATTATTTCTTCCCCATTGAAGATAGATATTGCGGAGCTGTTGAGATGCAGGCTTACAGATTTTGAGGATGGTGGAATTTGCTGGTTTGGCTATGTTTGTGTGTAATACTGAATGTGCAGTTGAGCCAGTGATGCGGCCTGCCCTCTGAAGATGCCAGGTATCATTCGAACCAGAAGCCTGGTCAAGAGTTTCTTTCTCCACCAAAGCAACCTGCTCTTCCATAATGGGTGGAACATGTGGCATATGGTTCTCAGAACCGTAGAGTGTGCGGAGTGTAGGGGGGATAATGATTGTGGGGGGGTTCACAACTGGGGTCACAGCAGGCTGATACAAATCATGGGCATGTGTGGCAAAACTACTTAACCCTACTGGTTTTTCACCACTTGCTGCAAGCAGTCCAAGCAGTATACTCTCTTCTTTCAGAGTAGAATGTGGGGGCAGGATTTTCTTTTTTCCTTTGAGTTTTTCTTTTGCCGCACTGCTATATAAAATGACGTCCTTAATTGGGACAGCCTCTACATTTTTTACATGGACATTGTTCCATTCACAAGCAAAGCTTGTGCATGCCACAGCAGTGATCCCCAGACGCACTGATGCCTCCATTTTAAATAGGAGGGCACCTACATGTGAGCAGGTCTCACCAAGACTGAAAATGAAGGAAAATAATTGCTTTAAGAACCATCCACAGATCAGTGAAATTAAATTAATAACATACTCTGAAACATAACAGGAGGGTATATTCTCAATGACAACCTAGTCCAATACAATCAAAAGTAAAATGTTACCTTTGTTTAATGAACACCTACCCTGCCGTGCAGTCGCAATGAGCAGTAATTATGCTCCCATCCATATGTGCAGCAACCCAGGCATTGTGATATGCCTCAGTTATCCTCCAGGAAGGCTTGACCTTGGCCTTAAAAATGATGCCCTTCAACCCCTCTGGTTGGTAAATGATAGATTGGCTGCACCCATCCACTAGTAAAAAATATGTGAGCTTCCAGGGATCTGTGGTTCTTCATGGTGTGGGTCGTATAGACCCCTGAAACCATTCAGAAGAAGTTTGTGAACTCCACAAGTGGTGGAAATTAAGTATTCAAATGAAGCTTATGAAGGTATGTCACAGTGAAAATAGCCTTGAAACTTATGATAGTCAGTCATGAGTGACGCAACTTCACCCTGTCTTTAGTGCCTTGCTACATTTACAACGTTTAAGTGTACATAAGCGTTCAGATTTCAAATATAAAGTGCTCACCCCCGGAGCTACGGATGTTAGACATTTGTATGTGTATTAGCACCCGTGTAGTCCTTATATTGTTCAATAAAAAGCATTTTTATCCGACGGCTGGCCAAAATGCATTTTCTTGAACAATACGGGATGCACGGGTGTTAATAGCCGCCCGTTCAAAATTCTAACATCCGTGTCCCCGGGGACATTTGAAATCTGAACGTTTACAAATGTACATAACTTAGCCAGGCGCTCAAAACAGGGCAAGTCGCGCCACGACGCACGTGAAGGACGAGCGTCATGTGAACCATTAATCCTACTGAATGATATAGATTGACAATATCAAGAAGTCAGGCAAAATCATCCGAGGAGCATATGCTGCTATATAGGATTACACAGACTGAAATTGACTGCCTGAAAAGTAATTTATTATATTATTCTTCATGCATGAAGCTCCCAATTCCCGTGAAATTGCAATATATGGGCTATATAAATAAATAGCCCATATATTGTATATGTATTAAAACTGTAATAAATAAGATATTCTAATTGATATTTTATTATCTACAAACCTGGAGAATCCACTAGATAGTTGACAATATCTGGATATGTCACTCCTGGCCATTTAGTTGGGTCATTTTCCCAACTACTTTTAGGCAAATCATATGGACAAATTGATAATCTAACAAGTTTTAATTTTTCTTTGTACCGTCGGAGCTCCGCGGCAGGTAAAGAATTCATATACGCCTGCATGTTCACACCATGCACCACAAATACGGATAATGTATCTTCAAACTCGGCGGTGCTTGGAACGTCACTTATAAGCGACAGGTAATCAGTCTGTCAACTCAGCTCTGCTCTGTTAACATTATGGGTAACTCATTCAAGTGGTAAATTAAATGTGAAACAAGTCATCTATTGAGAAAACACTTCCTACATTTGGAAACATATTTTTATTCAAATCAATATAGTCTTCAGTTCATTTTGTATTATTTTAAAAGTAGGCTAACTACAGTGGAATTTCAATTGACTTCTAGTACACTGGTCTAACGGACCAGAAGTGGGGACGCTGTCTCATTTGGGGGCGTGAAATTTGTAGTCCCCGTGTGTCTCTATAGCGTGTGAAAACGTGTACGTCACCAAGAGGGGGGCGGCGTCTGAAAAGATAGGGACGGCCCTCCAAGGGGCCAGTGAGGCTATTCAACGTTGAAGCTCTGGGCCCTAGTGGTAGGAGGAGGTACTACAGGCGGACCCGTGTATTCATGACCGGGAAACCCCGTGCAGCTGGGCTTTAACATGTAGGACCATCACTCCCTACGTCACCCCGGACCTCAAATTTGAGGTCCGGAGGAGGTACTTCCGGCAGTCTTCCGGGTGCTTCAAAACGCCACTGAGCAACTTCCACTGACATGAATAGCTGGGGGGGCGGAGCTTCGCGCCAGTTCAGTCTCTATCCTTTTATATACTCTATGCGGCCCTCTCGTGGGCTTTAAACTCTAGCCCACATGACTCAGAATAGAGTGACAGTGGTCTGTTATTGTAAACATTGAGCTAGTTCCTGGCGACAACACAGTGAGCCAACACCAGGATGGAAAGAAAAAACGTCGGCCTCGACATACCTTACAAGGACAAGCTGAACTTTGAGGAAAAGGGGCGTTACCTGAACAAAATGGATATTGACGGTCTCGACCCCTATGAACACACTGACTGGACAGAGGATGCTTTCGATCTTCGTTAACGCGACTACATTTAATGCAGTATCTCATAGAAGGTACAAGCTATTATACTTTTAATAGCTTTCATAGCGAAAAATCTCTCCAGGCCCACGTTTATTTTACATCTGGATGGGTGCACTCATTGCTGGTCCACAGTGTAAACAAGAACACTGTCATTCGTACAATGGTAGGCACACACACACACACACACACACAGCCCGTTTACGCTGCGGGGGGGGGGGGGGTGTGGCGCGGGGGGCTATCAGTCTATCTCTGAACGAATTAAACAATATTGTTTCATTGTTATTGATATGTAAGTTGTCATGTGTGTTTATTTATGCTTTATTCAAAATCTGTTGTTTATTTCTGTAGGACTGCATTTGACTTCTTTATGTAGCCATGTGTAGTGTTAATTTTAATTAAGACTAAAAGTCTAACTGAGGTTTTTGATATTTATTTGACTAAGAAAAAAAGACTAGTTTAAGACTAAACAATTTCAGATGACTAAATAAGACTAAAACTAAATGGTGTGTTCAAAAGACTAAATCAGAATTTGCTGTCAAAATTAACAGACATATTTTTGTCAGTGATAAACCCCTTATCCCTAAACTTCTTTGCCATTTTTTTTTTTTTTACTATTTTGAAAAACAGTGAGGCAGTGACGACAATGGAGCCATAAGTTATATATTTTGCCATAAGGTTATTGATATTTAGTCAACTAAGACCAAACAATTTCAGATGACTAAATAGCACTAAAACTAAATGGTGTGTAATTCACAAGACTAAATCTGAATTAGCTGTCAAAATTAAAACCTAGTTATTGTCTATTGTCTTCATGCCTCTGGATTTATTCCACGTCACTATCTATGCTGATAACCTGAACAAACTCAAGTAAGCATTGTCACATTATAGTGGAATGGTAATCTATTCAAATGCTACTCAGTTGAATCAGTTGTTTAGGTCTGTCTGTCCTTGGTCTGTAATGAACAATAAACCATTTACACTGGGGCTGAATGAAGTTCTACAATGAAATCAATCTTTATTTTTCTATAGGCCTATTCATAGAAGCACACACAGTGAAATGCAAATGTCCTAAACATCAACATAATATTTAGTAGAAAAGAAAAGCCGCCGATGAATTTCTAAAGCACAATAATGGCAACATCAACACAGAGGGGAGCGTCCATAGCAACCATCCCATTGTCTCAGCCACGTCGTCATAAATCATATGTTCACTGAATTAAGTTTATGATAGTACAAACTCGTTTAGATGTAATACACACGTCATAGAAGTGTTTCCAGTGCTGAAACCGCCTCTAAAATGTATCTTTTCCACAGACATTTCCTGAATATTTTTGACAGATGGTCACATGACCATGTGACGCTGTCCCGGTGACGTCAGTCTAGGAAATAAAATACGTTTTGCTCAATATAGAACTTTGGTGAATGCATTCCTCGCCATTTGAAGTGTAAAGATCACACATATATATATATATATATATATATATATTTTAGTACAAAAAGTCAAGGTTGCATCAGATATGACTGTAGTCTGAAGGACATTTTTATATAATAACAATAACAAGCCAGCCACTAAAAACATGCATCACTTTTTCTGTCAGACTAAATAACAGCCTGAAAAAAAAGAAATAAACATGGTGAAGTACGTATCTTGATGTCATCAAGATGTACTTCACTATGTTAATGATTTTTTTCAGACCTCCAGTTCTAGGAAACACATAATGGGGGGACTTTTATTATTTCCACACAACAGCTCTAAGGTATATTAATGACATAGTAAATTGTTGAAAATGAGTGATATTCCCCTTTAAGCAAAGTGCCATTACTTCCAAAGAAAGCAATGTTGAAATGAGTCACACATTTCTGCAGGACATCATGTTCGCCTAATCTGTAATGCTGCATAGGCCTACTCTGGCCACCCCCCCTCCCCACCCCCGATACAAATTGACCTCTACAATAACCTTAAACCTCTTATTGCCCTTGACACTATTGACGTAATGAATACAAATAATCCCCCACTACCCTTGATGTAAATTACGTAATTGTTTTATTCCCTATAATTGGGGGCTTAATGTAGCAACTTTTGGCTAGTTTGGCGAACGGCCGATGTAATCTACCTAAAACCGTCCGAAATCCTCGCGTGCACGCTCTCGCACGCGGCTGACTGTGTAACACAGTGCAGAAAGATAGCGGATGTTGATGTTCCGTTTAACCGGAAATTACATCGCCAGATTCGCTCTATTCAGTCAAAAATCAGCATAATGGTGAAGTTACCGCCACCATCAGGACTGTCTAATACAGGAGTGTCTAATACTATAGTCTTGCCCGTGAAAATGCAATTTTTCTATTGGCATTTAAATGATGAATTAAAAATATGAATAGTGCAGGTAGAAGGCACAATCCACTGTTAATTAGGGTGGCCATAATAATAGAGAAAATACATCCACGGGTTGAGAACCCCTGATATAGAGGTTATGTACATGCGTAAGTGGCAAAGTGAGTTGAACATTGTTTAATGCAATCAGATAGGACTTTTTCTGTTTGGATGTGTGGGGCTGTCAATTAGTAGGACTTTTCTGTTTGGATGGATGTATGGGCTGTCAAGGCCAGAAAGTAGTGTTTTGCCACTCAGTAGGCATTCCCGCATAACTGTTGGTATGGTGATGTCACGTTAATACACATACCAATTACCATTCATATTACCATTTATTAATTAATTAACCTGTCACGGCGTCACGCAGATCCCATTCATATCATCATTTATTAATGTATTAACCTATGGGACAGAATAATTACAAAACATACATCAGGTTAAAGCAGCTCATTTTCTTCAGCCCCTCATCCATCTATGGGGCAGAGCTGTAAAGGCCTATTCATAGTCTGGATTTTCGGTGGTGAGCTGACCACCGGAGCTGAAATAACGTTGAGCGGTGGTGAGTAAAAACAGAGAGAAGGGCTGGAGCAGTGGCGGTGGTTTGCTCTTCACCGTGGCTCGTGACGTCATGTTGTAGTTCGGTGGTCACCTAACCACCGAAGATCCAGACTATGTATGAGCCTTAAGCCCCCCCGGCAGCAGAGAAGAAGTGTTATAAATAGCGGTGGCATTGATATGAAGTTATAATGCCCTGCCCTAGATCATACATGTGTCTGATGTAATTTGTCAACTTAGATGCTCCTTTGAAAAAAAGAGAAAGAAAAAAACAGCTTCTCTACACATGAATCCTAAAATATAGAAAAACTGTGTCTCCATATTTAGATGTTTTATGTATTGATCTACTGTATAATACAAGAGTGTCACACAAAAGTAGTAAGAATAGAATCTTTTTGTTAAATACACAATTTCCACCGGGCAGCGACTATATCTTCAGAAGTTCATTCGGATCAAAGTGTTTACCATAAACTGCAACTAAAGGGTTTTCCCCTGTGTATGAGTCCCTGTGTCTTTTTAGATTACTTGTTCAGTTTGTAGCAAAGGCTTTGTTGACACAAGTACATTTGTGTCTCGGTAGCTCAGTCGGTAGAGCTCTCGTCTTTGGACCACAAGATCATGGGTTGAATCCCAGGCACCGCCAACTCAGCGTATGAATAGCACGGCTTGGGTGTGCCAAGTTGTGTGGCAAGTACTGGGAGCTGATGGTAGGTGTGGCCCTCCACCTCAACATCCATCTCCATAGCGCATTGTAATAGGGACAGACTCCTGTATGGGCCGATACCGACAACAAGCCACTAAGCCACTCCCGGCCTACTTATTAAATTGCTTTTCTCCTGTATGAGTCCTCAAGTGTTTTTTTAGAGAACCATTTCGACTAAAGCCTTTTCTACAAACTTTACAAGTAAATGGCTTTTCCCCTGTATGGGTCATCATGTGTCTTTTTAGATGACAAAAGTGAGTAAAGCCTTTTTTACAAACTGAACAAGTAAATGGCTTTTCCCCCGTATGGGTCATCATGTGTCTTTTTAGATCACTGTTGTCACAAAAGCCTTTGCTACAAACTGTACAAGTAAATGACCTTTCTCCTGTATGTGTCCTCATGTGTCTTTTTAGATACGCCTTTTGAACAAAACTGTGGCCACAAACTGTACACGTAAATGGCTTATCCCCTGTATGAATAACCATGTGTCTCTTTAGATGACAAAAGTGAGTAAAGCCGTTTCCACAAACTGAACAAATAAATGGCTTTTCCCCTGTATGGGTCATCATGTGTGTTTTAAGATCACTCTTTTGAAAACAACTGTGGCCACAAATTGTACAAGCAAATGGCTTTTCCCCTGTATGGGTCGTCATGTGTCTTTTTAGAAGACACACATGACTAAAGCCTTTTCTACACACCGAACAAGTAAATGGCTTTTCCCCTGTATGAGTCATCATGTGCGTCTTCAGATTGTCCTTACGATTAAACGTTTTGCAACACACTGCACAACTAAAACTTTTCTTCCCTGTGTGACTCTGCTTGGAGTGAGTTCCTTTCGATGTTTTCAGATCCCGGGACATCTTGTTGCTCAAAGACAATCTCTGTCCTTCCACATGTTGTGTCTTGTGTGACTTCAGTGTGTTTACATGTGACTGATCTACGCTGGGCTCCCACTCATCACTGTCTTCAGTGTCAAATTCAGAACAGTGTGAAGACAGGAGCTGCTCATCACTAGCTAGTTGTGATGTTCCACAGTCTTCTACATCAGCTCGTGTTTTCATGTGTTGAGTTGAGGTGCCGGCTACAGGCTCTGTGTCTCTGTTTTCACCACCATCATCATCATCATCATCAACCTCATCTTCACTTTTCACTGCTAATGTCAGCATTGGCCTATGAACCTCTTCTGGTCTTTGAAATAGCTCCTCCTGCTCCTCTGTAATGTGTGAAGGCTCTGGTTGCTCCTGGACCAGGCTGCAGCTCCTCTCCTCTTCAGAGGAAACCTCCTCTTTACACACAGGGAGGTGCACGGAGTCTAGGAAAAAGATACAATGAGAGTCAGTAAAGGTTTGAACTTTTTTCTCTCTGTGTTTAATGAAAAGCTAGTGCAGTTAAGTTCCCAGGTTGTAGTTCCAGGAATGGAAAAGAAAGTACAGATATGCCGTTTAAAAAGTTCACATGTCCTGCCATTGGCAATTCAGTAGATTGTCAGTGCATTGTCAGAACATTTTCAGTGAGAAAGTGTGTCAAGATGTCATTGTACAATCAAATTATATTTATGAATTTGCGGTGTGTGAGACTCATCTGGATTTGAGGATGAAACTGGTGAGAATAAATAATTACACTATATTTAGGAGAGATATAAATTAATATGGAGGAGGTGTGGCTATATATGTACGGAACAAGATACCAGCTAAATAATGTAAAGATATCCTGGTGACTGGCATAGGCTCTCTATGTTAGTGCTGGGCGATATGACCAAACATCATAACACAATATAGCTCATTTTATATCCCAATAACTAGGGATGCCAAACGACTCATATTTGGCCAATCGATAAATCGAGGCCGCAAATCGACGAGTCGATCGACTTTTTTTCCTATTTATTTTCCATTATTTTTTATTTTTTTATTTTTGTTGTTGCTGCGCAGCAGTTGAGGAGAACGCAACTATGCATTCCTTTAAGCAACACAACTTCTGCAGCTGCATCCATATGTTTAGAATTTGCATCAATGATCAAAGCCCAATAATAAAAAATAAACTTTATTTTGTAAACAACGACACTGAAGGAGCAGCGGCGCTAACGGCTGCTATGCTATCAGCTAGTCCCAACTCAAGTGTCTGCAGCAGCCTGTCACAAGTCCCGTAATGAACTGATACGGGACGCACGTTGTTCCGTATTTTAATGTCGGGTCGGGGAATAAATACAGTATGAATGACGGCGGGATTTATTTGACAACGCTGTCCTGCTTTCTTCACGAGAAGAGAAGAGCGCTCACAGCTCAGAACAGAGCGGACCTTTCTTTGAGCGTGAGCAATGAGATGCGAATTGCGAACCTGGGG
>NW_027638331.1:0-29335 GCF_951216825.1 Electrona antarctica
GCCTGCAGAGTGTCTAGTTTTGAAGATACAGACTCTGCTAAGCAAAAGTGAACAGGGCCAAACTGGGCTTATTTCGCTGTGAAAGTGACATTTAGGCACGGAGTTGGAAAACCTTGTCTGAACCCCTCCATCCTTCCTGTAGCTGCTCAGACTCTGCTTCTCTGCCCCCAGCCAAGCTTATAGGCCTGCAGAGTGTCTAGTTTTGAAGATACAGACTCTGCTAAGCAAAAGTGAACAGGGCCAAACTGGGCTTATTTCGCTGTGAAAGTGACATTTAGGCACGGAGTTGGAAAACCTTGTCTGAACCCCTCCATCCTTCCTGTAGCTGCTCAGACTCTGCTTCTCTGCCCCCAGCCAAGCTTATATGCCTGCAGAGTGTCTAGTTTTGAAGATACAGACTCTGCTAAGCAAAAGTGAACAGGGCCAAACTGGGCTTATTTCGCTGTGAAAGTGACATTTAGGCACGGAGTTGGAAAACCTTGTCTGAACCCCTCCATCCTTCCTGTAGCTGCTCAGACTCTGCTTCTCTGCCCCCAGCCAAGCTTATAGGCCTGCAGAGTGTCTAGTTTTGAAGATACAGACTCTGCTAAGCAAAAGTGAACAGGGCCAAACTGGGCTTATTTCGCTGTGAAAGTGACATTTAGGCACGGAGTTGGAAAACCTTGTCTGAACCCCTCCATCCTTCCTGTAGCTGCTCAGACTCTGCTTCTCTGCCCCCAGCCAAGCTTATAGGCCTGCAGAGTGTCTAGTTTTGAAGATACAGACTCTGCTAAGCAAAAGTGAACAGGGCCAAACTGGGCTTATTTCGCTGTGAAAGTGACATTTAGGCACGGAGTTGGAAAACCTTGTCTGAACCCCTCCATCCTTCCTGTAGCTGCTCAGACTCTGCTTCTCTGCCCCCAGCCAAGCTTATAGGCCTGCAGAGTGTCTAGTTTTGAAGATACAGACTCTGCTAAGCAAAAGTGAACAGGGCCAAACTGGGCTTATTTCGCTGTGAAAGTGACATTTAGGCACGGAGTTGGAAAACCTTGTCTGAACCCCTCCATCCTTCCTGTAGCTGCTCAGACTCTGCTTCTCTGCCCCCAGCCAAGCTTATAGGCCTGCAGAGTGTCTAGTTTTGAAGATACAGACTCTGCTAAGCAAAAGTGAACAGGGCCAAACTGGGCTTATTTCGCTGTGAAAGTGACATTTAGGCACGGAGTTGGAAAACCTTGTCTGAACCCCTCCATCCTTCCTGTAGCTGCTCAGACTCTGCTTCTCTGCCCCCAGCCAAGCTTATAGGCCTGCAGAGTGTCTAGTTTTGAAGATACAGACTCTGCTAAGCAAAAGTGAACAGGGCCAAACTGGGCTTATTTCGCTGTGAAAGTGACATTTAGGCACGGAGTTGGAAAACCTTGTCTGAACCCCTCCATCCTTCCTGTAGCTGCTCAGACTCTGCTTCTCTGCCCCCAGCCAAGCTTATAGGCCTGCAGAGTGTCTAGTTTTGAAGATACAGACTCTGCTAAGCAAAAGTGAACAGGGCCAAACTGGGCTTATTTCGCTGTGAAAGTGACATTTAGGCACGGAGTTGGAAAACCTTGTCTGAACCCCTCCATCCTTCCTGTAGCTGCTCAGACTCTGCTTCTCTGCCCCCAGCCAAGCTTATAGGCCTGCAGAGTGTCTAGTTTTGAAGATACAGACTCTGCTAAGCAAAAGTGAACAGGGCCAAACTGGGCTTATTTCGCTGTGAAAGTGACATTTAGGCACGGAGTTGGAAAACCTTGTCTGAACCCCTCCATCCTTCCTGTAGCTGCTCAGACTCTGCTTCTCTGCCCCCAGCCAAGCTTATAGGCCTGCAGAGTGTCTAGTTTTGAAGATACAGACTCTGCTAAGCAAAAGTGAACAGGGCCAAACTGGGCTTATTTCGCTGTGAAAGTGACATTTAGGCACGGAGTTGGAAAACCTTGTCTGAACCCCTCCATCCTTCCTGTAGCTGCTCAGACTCTGCTTCTCTGCCCCCAGCCAAGCTTATAGGCCTGCAGAGTGTCTAGTTTTGAAGATACAGACTCTGCTAAGCAAAAGTGAACAGGGCCAAACTGGGCTTATTTCGCTGTGAAAGTGACATTTAGGCACGGAGTTGGAAAACCTTGTCTGAACCCCTCCATCCTTCCTGTAGCTGCTCAGACTCTGCTTCTCTGCCCCCAGCCAAGCTTATAGGCCTGCAGAGTGTCTAGTTTTGAAGATACAGACTCTGCTAAGCAAAAGTGAACAGGGCCAAACTGGGCTTATTTCGCTGTGAAAGTGACATTTAGGCACGGAGTTGGAAAACCTTGTCTGAACCCCTCCATCCTTCCTGTAGCTGCTCAGACTCTGCTTCTCTGCCCCCAGCCAAGCTTATAGGCCTGCAGAGTGTCTAGTTTTGAAGATACAGACTCTGCTAAGCAAAAGTGAACAGGGCCAAACTGGGCTTATTTCGCTGTGAAAGTGACATTTAGGCACGGAGTTGGAAAACCTTGTCTGAACCCCTCCATCCTTCCTGTAGCTGCTCAGACTCTGCTTCTCTGCCCCCAGCCAAGCTTATAGGCCTGCAGAGTGTCTAGTTTTGAAGATACAGACTCTGCTAAGCAAAAGTGAACAGGGCCAAACTGGGCTTATTTCGCTGTGAAAGTGACATTTAGGCACGGAGTTGGAAAACCTTGTCTGAACCCCTCCATCCTTCCTGTAGCTGCTCAGACTCTGCTTCTCTGCCCCCAGCCAAGCTTATAGGCCTGCAGAGTGTCTAGTTTTGAAGATACAGACTCTGCTAAGCAAAAGTGAACAGGGCCAAACTGGGCTTATTTCGCTGTGAAAGTGACATTTAGGCACGGAGTTGGAAAACCTTGTCTGAACCCCTCCATCCTTCCTGTAGCTGCTCAGACTCTGCTTCTCTGCCCCCAGCCAAGCTTATAGGCCTGCAGAGTGTCTAGTTTTGAAGATACAGACTCTGCTAAGCAAAAGTGAACAGGGCCAAACTGGGCTTATTTCGCTGTGAAAGTGACATTTAGGCACGGAGTTGGAAAACCTTGTCTGAACCCCTCCATCCTTCCTGTAGCTGCTCAGACTCTGCTTCTCTGCCCCCAGCCAAGCTTATAGGCCTGCAGAGTGTCTAGTTTTGAAGATACAGACTCTGCTAAGCAAAAGTGAACAGGGCCAAACTGGGCTTATTTCGCTGTGAAAGTGACATTTAGGCACGGAGTTGGAAAACCTTGTCTGAACCCCTCCATCCTTCCTGTAGCTGCTCAGACTCTGCTTCTCTGCCCCCAGCCAAGCTTATAGGCCTGCAGAGTGTCTAGTTTTGAAGATACAGACTCTGCTAAGCAAAAGTGAACAGGGCCAAACTGGGCTTATTTCGCTGTGAAAGTGACATTTAGGCACGGAGTTGGAAAACCTTGTCTGAACCCCTCCATCCTTCCTGTAGCTGCTCAGACTCTGCTTCTCTGCCCCCAGCCAAGCTTATAGGCCTGCAGAGTGTCTAGTTTTGAAGATACAGACTCTGCTAAGCAAAAGTGAACAGGGCCAAACTGGGCTTATTTCGCTGTGAAAGTGACATTTAGGCACGGAGTTGGAAAACCTTGTCTGAACCCCTCCATCCTTCCTGTAGCTGCTCAGACTCTGCTTCTCTGCCCCCAGCCAAGCTTATAGGCCTGCAGAGTGTCTAGTTTTGAAGATACAGACTCTGCTAAGCAAAAGTGAACAGGGCCAAACTGGGCTTATTTCGCTGTGAAAGTGACATTTAGGCACGGAGTTGGAAAACCTTGTCTGAACCCCTCCATCCTTCCTGTAGCTGCTCAGACTCTGCTTCTCTGCCCCCAGCCAAGCTTATAGGCCTGCAGAGTGTCTAGTTTTGAAGATACAGACTCTGCTAAGCAAAAGTGAACAGGGCCAAACTGGGCTTATTTCGCTGTGAAAGTGACATTTAGGCACGGAGTTGGAAAACCTTGTCTGAACCCCTCCATCCTTCCTGTAGCTGCTCAGACTCTGCTTCTCTGCCCCCAGCCAAGCTTATAGGCCTGCAGAGTGTCTAGTTTTGAAGATACAGACTCTGCTAAGCAAAAGTGAACAGGGCCAAACTGGGCTTATTTCGCTGTGAAAGTGACATTTAGGCACGGAGTTGGAAAACCTTGTCTGAACCCCTCCATCCTTCCTGTAGCTGCTCAGACTCTGCTTCTCTGCCCCCAGCCAAGCTTATAGGCCTGCAGAGTGTCTAGTTTTGAAGATACAGACTCTGCTAAGCAAAAGTGAACAGGGCCAAACTGGGCTTATTTCGCTGTGAAAGTGACATTTAGGCACGGAGTTGGAAAACCTTGTCTGAACCCCTCCATCCTTCCTGTAGCTGCTCAGACTCTGCTTCTCTGCCCCCAGCCAAGCTTATAGGCCTGCAGAGTGTCTAGTTTTGAAGATACAGACTCTGCTAAGCAAAAGTGAACAGGGCCAAACTGGGCTTATTTCGCTGTGAAAGTGACATTTAGGCACGGAGTTGGAAAACCTTGTCTGAACCCCTCCATCCTTCCTGTAGCTGCTCAGACTCTGCTTCTCTGCCCCCAGCCAAGCTTATAGGCCTGCAGAGTGTCTAGTTTTGAAGATACAGACTCTGCTAAGCAAAAGTGAACAGGGCCAAACTGGGCTTATTTCGCTGTGAAAGTGACATTTAGGCACGGAGTTGGAAAACCTTGTCTGAACCCCTCCATCCTTCCTGTAGCTGCTCAGACTCTGCTTCTCTGCCCCCAGCCAAGCTTATAGGCCTGCAGAGTGTCTAGTTTTGAAGATACAGACTCTGCTAAGCAAAAGTGAACAGGGCCAAACTGGGCTTATTTCGCTGTGAAAGTGACATTTAGGCACGGAGTTGGAAAACCTTGTCTGAACCCCTCCATCCTTCCTGTAGCTGCTCAGACTCTGCTTCTCTGCCCCCAGCCAAGCTTATAGGCCTGCAGAGTGTCTAGTTTTGAAGATACAGACTCTGCTAAGCAAAAGTGAACAGGGCCAAACTGGGCTTATTTCGCTGTGAAAGTGACATTTAGGCACGGAGTTGGAAAACCTTGTCTGAACCCCTCCATCCTTCCTGTAGCTGCTCAGACTCTGCTTCTCTGCCCCCAGCCAAGCTTATAGGCCTGCAGAGTGTCTAGTTTTGAAGATACAGACTCTGCTAAGCAAAAGTGAACAGGGCCAAACTGGGCTTATTTCGCTGTGAAAGTGACATTTAGGCACGGAGTTGGAAAACCTTGTCTGAACCCCTCCATCCTTCCTGTAGCTGCTCAGACTCTGCTTCTCTGCCCCCAGCCAAGCTTATAGGCCTGCAGAGTGTCTAGTTTTGAAGATACAGACTCTGCTAAGCAAAAGTGAACAGGGCCAAACTGGGCTTATTTCGCTGTGAAAGTGACATTTAGGCACGGAGTTGGAAAACCTTGTCTGAACCCCTCCATCCTTCCTGTAGCTGCTCAGACTCTGCTTCTCTGCCCCCAGCCAAGCTTATAGGCCTGCAGAGTGTCTAGTTTTGAAGATACAGACTCTGCTAAGCAAAAGTGAACAGGGCCAAACTGGGCTTATTTCGCTGTGAAAGTGACATTTAGGCACGGAGTTGGAAAACCTTGTCTGAACCCCTCCATCCTTCCTGTAGCTGCTCAGACTCTGCTTCTCTGCCCCCAGCCAAGCTTATAGGCCTGCAGAGTGTCTAGTTTTGAAGATACAGACTCTGCTAAGCAAAAGTGAACAGGGCCAAACTGGGCTTATTTCGCTGTGAAAGTGACATTTAGGCACGGAGTTGGAAAACCTTGTCTGAACCCCTCCATCCTTCCTGTAGCTGCTCAGACTCTGCTTCTCTGCCCCCAGCCAAGCTTATAGGCCTGCAGAGTGTCTAGTTTTGAAGATACAGACTCTGCTAAGCAAAAGTGAACAGGGCCAAACTGGGCTTATTTCGCTGTGAAAGTGACATTTAGGCACGGAGTTGGAAAACCTTGTCTGAACCCCTCCATCCTTCCTGTAGCTGCTCAGACTCTGCTTCTCTGCCCCCAGCCAAGCTTATAGGCCTGCAGAGTGTCTAGTTTTGAAGATACAGACTCTGCTAAGCAAAAGTGAACAGGGCCAAACTGGGCTTATTTCGCTGTGAAAGTGACATTTAGGCACGGAGTTGGAAAACCTTGTCTGAACCCCTCCATCCTTCCTGTAGCTGCTCAGACTCTGCTTCTCTGCCCCCAGCCAAGCTTATAGGCCTGCAGAGTGTCTAGTTTTGAAGATACAGACTCTGCTAAGCAAAAGTGAACAGGGCCAAACTGGGCTTATTTCGCTGTGAAAGTGACATTTAGGCACGGAGTTGGAAAACCTTGTCTGAACCCCTCCATCCTTCCTGTAGCTGCTCAGACTCTGCTTCTCTGCCCCCAGCCAAGCTTATAGGCCTGCAGAGTGTCTAGTTTTGAAGATACAGACTCTGCTAAGCAAAAGTGAACAGGGCCAAACTGGGCTTATTTCGCTGTGAAAGTGACATTTAGGCACGGAGTTGGAAAACCTTGTCTGAACCCCTCCATCCTTCCTGTAGCTGCTCAGACTCTGCTTCTCTGCCCCCAGCCAAGCTTATAGGCCTGCAGAGTGTCTAGTTTTGAAGATACAGACTCTGCTAAGCAAAAGTGAACAGGGCCAAACTGGGCTTATTTCGCTGTGAAAGTGACATTTAGGCACGGAGTTGGAAAACCTTGTCTGAACCCCTCCATCCTTCCTGTAGCTGCTCAGACTCTGCTTCTCTGCCCCCAGCCAAGCTTATAGGCCTGCAGAGTGTCTAGTTTTGAAGATACAGACTCTGCTAAGCAAAAGTGAACAGGGCCAAACTGGGCTTATTTCGCTGTGAAAGTGACATTTAGGCACGGAGTTGGAAAACCTTGTCTGAACCCCTCCATCCTTCCTGTAGCTGCTCAGACTCTGCTTCTCTGCCCCCAGCCAAGCTTATAGGCCTGCAGAGTGTCTAGTTTTGAAGATACAGACTCTGCTAAGCAAAAGTGAACAGGGCCAAACTGGGCTTATTTCGCTGTGAAAGTGACATTTAGGCACGGAGTTGGAAAACCTTGTCTGAACCCCTCCATCCTTCCTGTAGCTGCTCAGACTCTGCTTCTCTGCCCCCAGCCAAGCTTATAGGCCTGCAGAGTGTCTAGTTTTGAAGATACAGACTCTGCTAAGCAAAAGTGAACAGGGCCAAACTGGGCTTATTTCGCTGTGAAAGTGACATTTAGGCACGGAGTTGGAAAACCTTGTCTGAACCCCTCCATCCTTCCTGTAGCTGCTCAGACTCTGCTTCTCTGCCCCCAGCCAAGCTTATAGGCCTGCAGAGTGTCTAGTTTTGAAGATACAGACTCTGCTAAGCAAAAGTGAACAGGGCCAAACTGGGCTTATTTCGCTGTGAAAGTGACATTTAGGCACGGAGTTGGAAAACCTTGTCTGAACCCCTCCATCCTTCCTGTAGCTGCTCAGACTCTGCTTCTCTGCCCCCAGCCAAGCTTATAGGCCTGCAGAGTGTCTAGTTTTGAAGATACAGACTCTGCTAAGCAAAAGTGAACAGGGCCAAACTGGGCTTATTTCGCTGTGAAAGTGACATTTAGGCACGGAGTTGGAAAACCTTGTCTGAACCCCTCCATCCTTCCTGTAGCTGCTCAGACTCTGCTTCTCTGCCCCCAGCCAAGCTTATAGGCCTGCAGAGTGTCTAGTTTTGAAGATACAGACTCTGCTAAGCAAAAGTGAACAGGGCCAAACTGGGCTTATTTCGCTGTGAAAGTGACATTTAGGCACGGAGTTGGAAAACCTTGTCTGAACCCCTCCATCCTTCCTGTAGCTGCTCAGACTCTGCTTCTCTGCCCCCAGCCAAGCTTATAGGCCTGCAGAGTGTCTAGTTTTGAAGATACAGACTCTGCTAAGCAAAAGTGAACAGGGCCAAACTGGGCTTATTTCGCTGTGAAAGTGACATTTAGGCACGGAGTTGGAAAACCTTGTCTGAACCCCTCCATCCTTCCTGTAGCTGCTCAGACTCTGCTTCTCTGCCCCCAGCCAAGCTTATAGGCCTGCAGAGTGTCTAGTTTTGAAGATACAGACTCTGCTAAGCAAAAGTGAACAGGGCCAAACTGGGCTTATTTCGCTGTGAAAGTGACATTTAGGCACGGAGTTGGAAAACCTTGTCTGAACCCCTCCATCCTTCCTGTAGCTGCTCAGACTCTGCTTCTCTGCCCCCAGCCAAGCTTATAGGCCTGCAGAGTGTCTAGTTTTGAAGATACAGACTCTGCTAAGCAAAAGTGAACAGGGCCAAACTGGGCTTATTTCGCTGTGAAAGTGACATTTAGGCACGGAGTTGGAAAACCTTGTCTGAACCCCTCCATCCTTCCTGTAGCTGCTCAGACTCTGCTTCTCTGCCCCCAGCCAAGCTTATAGGCCTGCAGAGTGTCTAGTTTTGAAGATACAGACTCTGCTAAGCAAAAGTGAACAGGGCCAAACTGGGCTTATTTCGCTGTGAAAGTGACATTTAGGCACGGAGTTGGAAAACCTTGTCTGAACCCCTCCATCCTTCCTGTAGCTGCTCAGACTCTGCTTCTCTGCCCCCGAGCCAAGCTTATAGGCCTGCAGAGTGTCTAGTTTTGAAGATACAGACTCTGCTAAGCAAAAGTGAACAGGGCCAAACTGGGCTTATTTCGCTGTGAAAGTGACATTTAGGCACGGAGTTGGAAAACCTTGTCTGAACCCCTCCATCCTTCCTGTAGCTGCTCAGACTCTGCTTCTCTGCCCCCAGCCAAGCTTATAGGCCTGCAGAGTGTCTAGTTTTGAAGATACAGACTCTGCTAAGCAAAAGTGAACAGGGCCAAACTGGGCTTATTTCGCTGTGAAAGTGACATTTAGGCACGGAGTTGGAAAACCTTGTCTGAACCCCTCCATCCTTCCTGTAGCTGCTCAGACTCTGCTTCTCTGCCCCCAGCCAAGCTTATAGGCCTGCAGAGTGTCTAGTTTTGAAGATACAGACTCTGCTAAGCAAAAGTGAACAGGGCCAAACTGGGCTTATTTCGCTGTGAAAGTGACATTTAGGCACGGAGTTGGAAAACCTTGTCTGAACCCCTCCATCCTTCCTGTAGCTGCTCAGACTCTGCTTCTCTGCCCCCAGCCAAGCTTATAGGCCTGCAGAGTGTCTAGTTTTGAAGATACAGACTCTGCTAAGCAAAAGTGAACAGGGCCAAACTGGGCTTATTTCGCTGTGAAAGTGACATTTAGGCACGGAGTTGGAAAACCTTGTCTGAACCCCTCCATCCTTCCTGTAGCTGCTCAGACTCTGCTTCTCTGCCCCCAGCCAAGCTTATAGGCCTGCAGAGTGTCTAGTTTTGAAGATACAGACTCTGCTAAGCAAAAGTGAACAGGGCCAAACTGGGCTTATTTCGCTGTGAAAGTGACATTTAGGCACGGAGTTGGAAAACCTTGTCTGAACCCCTCCATCCTTCCTGTAGCTGCTCAGACTCTGCTTCTCTGCCCCCAGCCAAGCTTATAGGCCTGCAGAGTGTCTAGTTTTGAAGATACAGACTCTGCTAAGCAAAAGTGAACAGGGCCAAACTGGGCTTATTTCGCTGTGAAAGTGACATTTAGGCACGGAGTTGGAAAACCTTGTCTGAACCCCTCCATCCTTCCTGTAGCTGCTCAGACTCTGCTTCTCTGCCCCCAGCCAAGCTTATAGGCCTGCAGAGTGTCTAGTTTTGAAGATACAGACTCTGCTAAGCAAAAGTGAACAGGGCCAAACTGGGCTTATTTCGCTGTGAAAGTGACATTTAGGCACGGAGTTGGAAAACCTTGTCTGAACCCCTCCATCCTTCCTGTAGCTGCTCAGACTCTGCTTCTCTGCCCCCAGCCAAGCTTATAGGCCTGCAGAGTGTCTAGTTTTGAAGATACAGACTCTGCTAAGCAAAAGTGAACAGGGCCAAACTGGGCTTATTTCGCTGTGAAAGTGACATTTAGGCACGGAGTTGGAAAACCTTGTCTGAACCCCTCCATCCTTCCTGTAGCTGCTCAGACTCTGCTTCTCTGCCCCCAGCCAAGCTTATAGGCCTGCAGAGTGTCTAGTTTTGAAGATACAGACTCTGCTAAGCAAAAGTGAACAGGGCCAAACTGGGCTTATTTCGCTGTGAAAGTGACATTTAGGCACGGAGTTGGAAAACCTTGTCTGAACCCCTCCATCCTTCCTGTAGCTGCTCAGACTCTGCTTCTCTGCCCCCAGCCAAGCTTATAGGCCTGCAGAGTGTCTAGTTTTGAAGATACAGACTCTGCTAAGCAAAAGTGAACAGGGCCAAACTGGGCTTATTTCGCTGTGAAAGTGACATTTAGGCACGGAGTTGGAAAACCTTGTCTGAACCCCTCCATCCTTCCTGTAGCTGCTCAGACTCTGCTTCTCTGCCCCCAGCCAAGCTTATAGGCCTGCAGAGTGTCTAGTTTTGAAGATACAGACTCTGCTAAGCAAAAGTGAACAGGGCCAAACTGGGCTTATTTCGCTGTGAAAGTGACATTTAGGCACGGAGTTGGAAAACCTTGTCTGAACCCCTCCATCCTTCCTGTAGCTGCTCAGACTCTGCTTCTCTGCCCCCAGCCAAGCTTATAGGCCTGCAGAGTGTCTAGTTTTGAAGATACAGACTCTGCTAAGCAAAAGTGAACAGGGCCAAACTGGGCTTATTTCGCTGTGAAAGTGACATTTAGGCACGGAGTTGGAAAACCTTGTCTGAACCCCTCCATCCTTCCTGTAGCTGCTCAGACTCTGCTTCTCTGCCCCCAGCCAAGCTTATAGGCCTGCAGAGTGTCTAGTTTTGAAGATACAGACTCTGCTAAGCAAAAGTGAACAGGGCCAAACTGGGCTTATTTCGCTGTGAAAGTGACATTTAGGCACGGAGTTGGAAAACCTTGTCTGAACCCCTCCATCCTTCCTGTAGCTGCTCAGACTCTGCTTCTCTGCCCCCAGCCAAGCTTATAGGCCTGCAGAGTGTCTAGTTTTGAAGATACAGACTCTGCTAAGCAAAAGTGAACAGGGCCAAACTGGGCTTATTTCGCTGTGAAAGTGACATTTAGGCACGGAGTTGGAAAACCTTGTCTGAACCCCTCCATCCTTCCTGTAGCTGCTCAGACTCTGCTTCTCTGCCCCCAGCCAAGCTTATAGGCCTGCAGAGTGTCTAGTTTTGAAGATACAGACTCTGCTAAGCAAAAGTGAACAGGGCCAAACTGGGCTTATTTCGCTGTGAAAGTGACATTTAGGCACGGAGTTGGAAAACCTTGTCTGAACCCCTCCATCCTTCCTGTAGCTGCTCAGACTCTGCTTCTCTGCCCCCAGCCAAGCTTATAGGCCTGCAGAGTGTCTAGTTTTGAAGATACAGACTCTGCTAAGCAAAAGTGAACAGGGCCAAACTGGGCTTATTTCGCTGTGAAAGTGACATTTAGGCACGGAGTTGGAAAACCTTGTCTGAACCCCTCCATCCTTCCTGTAGCTGCTCAGACTCTGCTTCTCTGCCCCCAGCCAAGCTTATAGGCCTGCAGAGTGTCTAGTTTTGAAGATACAGACTCTGCTAAGCAAAAGTGAACAGGGCCAAACTGGGCTTATTTCGCTGTGAAAGTGACATTTAGGCACGGAGTTGGAAAACCTTGTCTGAACCCCTCCATCCTTCCTGTAGCTGCTCAGACTCTGCTTCTCTGCCCCCAGCCAAGCTTATAGGCCTGCAGAGTGTCTAGTTTTGAAGATACAGACTCTGCTAAGCAAAAGTGAACAGGGCCAAACTGGGCTTATTTCGCTGTGAAAGTGACATTTAGGCACGGAGTTGGAAAACCTTGTCTGAACCCCTCCATCCTTCCTGTAGCTGCTCAGACTCTGCTTCTCTGCCCCCAGCCAAGCTTATAGGCCTGCAGAGTGTCTAGTTTTGAAGATACAGACTCTGCTAAGCAAAAGTGAACAGGGCCAAACTGGGCTTATTTCGCTGTGAAAGTGACATTTAGGCACGGAGTTGGAAAACCTTGTCTGAACCCCTCCATCCTTCCTGTAGCTGCTCAGACTCTGCTTCTCTGCCCCCAGCCAAGCTTATAGGCCTGCAGAGTGTCTAGTTTTGAAGATACAGACTCTGCTAAGCAAAAGTGAACAGGGCCAAACTGGGCTTATTTCGCTGTGAAAGTGACATTTAGGCACGGAGTTGGAAAACCTTGTCTGAACCCCTCCATCCTTCCTGTAGCTGCTCAGACTCTGCTTCTCTGCCCCCAGCCAAGCTTATAGGCCTGCAGAGTGTCTAGTTTTGAAGATACAGACTCTGCTAAGCAAAAGTGAACAGGGCCAAACTGGGCTTATTTCGCTGTGAAAGTGACATTTAGGCACGGAGTTGGAAAACCTTGTCTGAACCCCTCCATCCTTCCTGTAGCTGCTCAGACTCTGCTTCTCTGCCCCCAGCCAAGCTTATAGGCCTGCAGAGTGTCTAGTTTTGAAGATACAGACTCTGCTAAGCAAAAGTGAACAGGGCCAAACTGGGCTTATTTCGCTGTGAAAGTGACATTTAGGCACGGAGTTGGAAAACCTTGTCTGAACCCCTCCATCCTTCCTGTAGCTGCTCAGACTCTGCTTCTCTGCCCCCAGCCAAGCTTATAGGCCTGCAGAGTGTCTAGTTTTGAAGATACAGACTCTGCTAAGCAAAAGTGAACAGGGCCAAACTGGGCTTATTTCGCTGTGAAAGTGACATTTAGGCACGGAGTTGGAAAACCTTGTCTGAACCCCTCCATCCTTCCTGTAGCTGCTCAGACTCTGCTTCTCTGCCCCCAGCCAAGCTTATAGGCCTGCAGAGTGTCTAGTTTTGAAGATACAGACTCTGCTAAGCAAAAGTGAACAGGGCCAAACTGGGCTTATTTCGCTGTGAAAGTGACATTTAGGCACGGAGTTGGAAAACCTTGTCTGAACCCCTCCATCCTTCCTGTAGCTGCTCAGACTCTGCTTCTCTGCCCCCAGCCAAGCTTATAGGCCTGCAGAGTGTCTAGTTTTGAAGATACAGACTCTGCTAAGCAAAAGTGAACAGGGCCAAACTGGGCTTATTTCGCTGTGAAAGTGACATTTAGGCACGGAGTTGGAAAACCTTGTCTGAACCCCTCCATCCTTCCTGTAGCTGCTCAGACTCTGCTTCTCTGCCCCCAGCCAAGCTTATAGGCCTGCAGAGTGTCTAGTTTTGAAGATACAGACTCTGCTAAGCAAAAGTGAACAGGGCCAAACTGGGCTTATTTCGCTGTGAAAGTGACATTTAGGCACGGAGTTGGAAAACCTTGTCTGAACCCCTCCATCCTTCCTGTAGCTGCTCAGACTCTGCTTCTCTGCCCCCAGCCAAGCTTATAGGCCTGCAGAGTGTCTAGTTTTGAAGATACAGACTCTGCTAAGCAAAAGTGAACAGGGCCAAACTGGGCTTATTTCGCTGTGAAAGTGACATTTAGGCACGGAGTTGGAAAACCTTGTCTGAACCCCTCCATCCTTCCTGTAGCTGCTCAGACTCTGCTTCTCTGCCCCCAGCCAAGCTTATAGGCCTGCAGAGTGTCTAGTTTTGAAGATACAGACTCTGCTAAGCAAAAGTGAACAGGGCCAAACTGGGCTTATTTCGCTGTGAAAGTGACATTTAGGCACGGAGTTGGAAAACCTTGTCTGAACCCCTCCATCCTTCCTGTAGCTGCTCAGACTCTGCTTCTCTGCCCCCAGCCAAGCTTATAGGCCTGCAGAGTGTCTAGTTTTGAAGATACAGACTCTGCTAAGCAAAAGTGAACAGGGCCAAACTGGGCTTATTTCGCTGTGAAAGTGACATTTAGGCACGGAGTTGGAAAACCTTGTCTGAACCCCTCCATCCTTCCTGTAGCTGCTCAGACTCTGCTTCTCTGCCCCCAGCCAAGCTTATAGGCCTGCAGAGTGTCTAGTTTTGAAGATACAGACTCTGCTAAGCAAAAGTGAACAGGGCCAAACTGGGCTTATTTCGCTGTGAAAGTGACATTTAGGCACGGAGTTGGAAAACCTTGTCTGAACCCCTCCATCCTTCCTGTAGCTGCTCAGACTCTGCTTCTCTGCCCCCAGCCAAGCTTATAGGCCTGCAGAGTGTCTAGTTTTGAAGATACAGACTCTGCTAAGCAAAAGTGAACAGGGCCAAACTGGGCTTATTTCGCTGTGAAAGTGACATTTAGGCACGGAGTTGGAAAACCTTGTCTGAACCCCTCCATCCTTCCTGTAGCTGCTCAGACTCTGCTTCTCTGCCCCCAGCCAAGCTTATAGGCCTGCAGAGTGTCTAGTTTTGAAGATACAGACTCTGCTAAGCAAAAGTGAACAGGGCCAAACTGGGCTTATTTCGCTGTGAAAGTGACATTTAGGCACGGAGTTGGAAAACCTTGTCTGAACCCCTCCATCCTTCCTGTAGCTGCTCAGACTCTGCTTCTCTGCCCCCAGCCAAGCTTATAGGCCTGCAGAGTGTCTAGTTTTGAAGATACAGACTCTGCTAAGCAAAAGTGAACAGGGCCAAACTGGGCTTATTTCGCTGTGAAAGTGACATTTAGGCACGGAGTTGGAAAACCTTGTCTGAACCCCTCCATCCTTCCTGTAGCTGCTCAGACTCTGCTTCTCTGCCCCCAGCCAAGCTTATAGGCCTGCAGAGTGTCTAGTTTTGAAGATACAGACTCTGCTAAGCAAAAGTGAACAGGGCCAAACTGGGCTTATTTCGCTGTGAAAGTGACATTTAGGCACGGAGTTGGAAAACCTTGTCTGAACCCCTCCATCCTTCCTGTAGCTGCTCAGACTCTGCTTCTCTGCCCCCAGCCAAGCTTATAGGCCTGCAGAGTGTCTAGTTTTGAAGATACAGACTCTGCTAAGCAAAAGTGAACAGGGCCAAACTGGGCTTATTTCGCTGTGAAAGTGACATTTAGGCACGGAGTTGGAAAACCTTGTCTGAACCCCTCCATCCTTCCTGTAGCTGCTCAGACTCTGCTTCTCTGCCCCCAGCCAAGCTTATAGGCCTGCAGAGTGTCTAGTTTTGAAGATACAGACTCTGCTAAGCAAAAGTGAACAGGGCCAAACTGGGCTTATTTCGCTGTGAAAGTGACATTTAGGCACGGAGTTGGAAAACCTTGTCTGAACCCCTCCATCCTTCCTGTAGCTGCTCAGACTCTGCTTCTCTGCCCCCAGCCAAGCTTATAGGCCTGCAGAGTGTCTAGTTTTGAAGATACAGACTCTGCTAAGCAAAAGTGAACAGGGCCAAACTGGGCTTATTTCGCTGTGAAAGTGACATTTAGGCACGGAGTTGGAAAACCTTGTCTGAACCCCTCCATCCTTCCTGTAGCTGCTCAGACTCTGCTTCTCTGCCCCCAGCCAAGCTTATAGGCCTGCAGAGTGTCTAGTTTTGAAGATACAGACTCTGCTAAGCAAAAGTGAACAGGGCCAAACTGGGCTTATTTCGCTGTGAAAGTGACATTTAGGCACGGAGTTGGAAAACCTTGTCTGAACCCCTCCATCCTTCCTGTAGCTGCTCAGACTCTGCTTCTCTGCCCCCAGCCAAGCTTATAGGCCTGCAGAGTGTCTAGTTTTGAAGATACAGACTCTGCTAAGCAAAAGTGAACAGGGCCAAACTGGGCTTATTTCGCTGTGAAAGTGACATTTAGGCACGGAGTTGGAAAACCTTGTCTGAACCCCTCCATCCTTCCTGTAGCTGCTCAGACTCTGCTTCTCTGCCCCCAGCCAAGCTTATAGGCCTGCAGAGTGTCTAGTTTTGAAGATACAGACTATGCTAAGCAAAAGTGAACAGGGCCAAACTGGGCTTATTTCGCTGTGAAAGTGACATTTAGGCACGGAGTTGGAAAACCTTGTCTGAACCCCTCCATCCTTCCTGTAGCTGCTCAGACTCTGCTTCTCTGCCCCCAGCCAAGCTTATAGGCCTGCAGAGTGTCTAGTTTTGAAGATACAGACTCTGCTAAGCAAAAGTGAACAGGGCCAAACTGGGCTTATTTCGCTGTGAAAGTGACATCGAAATTTCACAGCGAAATAAGCCCAGTTTGGCCCTGTTCACTTTTGCTTAGCAGAGTCTGTATCTTCAAAACTAGACACTCTGCAGGCCTATAAGCTTGGCTGGGGGCAGAGAAGCAGAGTCTGAGCAGCTACAGGAAGGATGGAGGGGTTCAGACAAGGTTTTCCAACTCCGTGCCTAAATGTCACTTTCACAGCGAAATAAGCCCAGTTTGGCCCTGTTCACTTTTGCTTAGCAGAGTCTGTATCTTCAAAACTAGACACTCTGCAGGCCTATAAGCTTGGCTGGGGGCAGAGAAGCAGAGTCTGAGCAGCTACAGGAAGGATGGAGGGGTTCAGACAAGGTTTTCCAACTCCGTGCCTAAATGTCACTTTCACAGCGAAATAAGCCCAGTTTGGCCCTGTTCACTTTTGCTTAGCAGAGTCTGTATCTTCAAAACTAGACACTCTGCAGGCCTATAAGCTTGGCTGGGGGCAGAGAAGCAGAGTCTGAGCAGCTACAGGAAGGATGGAGGGGTTCAGACAAGGTTTTCCAACTCCGTGCCTAAATGTCACTTTCACAGCGAAATAAGCCCAGTTTGGCCCTGTTCACTTTTGCTTAGCAGAGTCTGTATCTTCAAAACTAGACACTCTGCAGGCCTATAAGCTTGGCTGGGGGCAGAGAAGCAGAGTCTGAGCAGCTACAGGAAGGATGGAGGGGTTCAGACAAGGTTTTCCAACTCCGTGCCTAAATGTCACTTTCACAGCGAAATAAGCCCAGTTTGGCCCTGTTCACTTTTGCTTAGCAGAGTCTGTATCTTCAAAACTAGACACTCTGCAGGCCTATAAGCTTGGCTGGGGGCAGAGAAGCAGAGTCTGAGCAGCTACAGGAAGGATGGAGGGGTTCAGACAAGGTTTTCCAACTCCGTGCCTAAATGTCACTTTCACAGCGAAATAAGCCCAGTTTGGCCCTGTTCACTTTTGCTTAGCAGAGTCTGTATCTTCAAAACTAGACACTCTGCAGGCCTATAAGCTTGGCTGGGGGCAGAGAAGCAGAGTCTGAGCAGCTACAGGAAGGATGGAGGGGTTCAGACAAGGTTTTCCAACTCCGTGCCTAAATGTCACTTTCACAGCGAAATAAGCCCAGTTTGGCCCTGTTCACTTTTGCTTAGCAGAGTCTGTATCTTCAAAACTAGACACTCTGCAGGCCTATAAGCTTGGCTGGGGGCAGAGAAGCAGAGTCTGAGCAGCTACAGGAAGGATGGAGGGGTTCAGACAAGGTTTTCCAACTCCGTGCCTAAATGTCACTTTCACAGCGAAATAAGCCCAGTTTGGCCCTGTTCACTTTTGCTTAGCAGAGTCTGTATCTTCAAAACTAGACACTCTGCAGGCCTATAAGCTTGGCTGGGGGCAGAGAAGCAGAGTCTGAGCAGCTACAGGAAGGATGGAGGGGTTCAGACAAGGTTTTCCAACTCCGTGCCTAAATGTCACTTTCACAGCGAAATAAGCCCAGTTTGGCCCTGTTCACTTTTGCTTAGCAGAGTCTGTATCTTCAAAACTAGACACTCTGCAGGCCTATAAGCTTGGCTGGGGGCAGAGAAGCAGAGTCTGAGCAGCTACAGGAAGGATGGAGGGGTTCAGACAAGGTTTTCCAACTCCGTGCCTAAATGTCACTTTCACAGCGAAATAAGCCCAGTTTGGCCCTGTTCACTTTTGCTTAGCAGAGTCTGTATCTTCAAAACTAGACACTCTGCAGGCCTATAAGCTTGGCTGGGGGCAGAGAAGCAGAGTCTGAGCAGCTACAGGAAGGATGGAGGGGTTCAGACAAGGTTTTCCAACTCCGTGCCTAAATGTCACTTTCACAGCGAAATAAGCCCAGTTTGGCCCTGTTCACTTTTGCTTAGCAGAGTCTGTATCTTCAAAACTAGACACTCTGCAGGCCTATAAGCTTGGCTGGGGGCAGAGAAGCAGAGTCTGAGCAGCTACAGGAAGGATGGAGGGGTTCAGACAAGGTTTTCCAACTCCGTGCCTAAATGTCACTTTCACAGCGAAATAAGCCCAGTTTGGCCCTGTTCACTTTTGCTTAGCAGAGTCTGTATCTTCAAAACTAGACACTCTGCAGGCCTATAAGCTTGGCTGGGGGCAGAGAAGCAGAGTCTGAGCAGCTACAGGAAGGATGGAGGGGTTCAGACAAGGTTTTCCAACTCCGTGCCTAAATGTCACTTTCACAGCGAAATAAGCCCAGTTTGGCCCTGTTCACTTTTGCTTAGCAGAGTCTGTATCTTCAAAACTAGACACTCTGCAGGCCTATAAGCTTGGCTGGGGGCAGAGAAGCAGAGTCTGCAGCTACAGGAAGGATGGAGGGGTTCAGACAAGGTTTTCCAACTCCGTGCCTAAATGTCACTTTCACAGCGAAATAAGCCCAGTTTGGCCCTGTTCACTTTTGCTTAGACAGAGTCTGTATCTTCAAAACTAGACACTCTGCAGGCCTATAAGCTTGGCTGGGGGCAGAGAAGCAGAGTCTGAGCAGCTACAGGAAGGATGGAGGGGTTCAGACAAGGTTTTCCAACTCCGTGCCTAAATGTCACTTTCACAGCGAAATAAGCCCAGTTTGGCCCTGTTCACTTTTGCTTAGCAGAGTCTGTATCTTCAAAACTAGACACTCTGCAGGCCTATAAGCTTGGCTGGGGGCAGAGAAGCAGAGTCTGAGCAGCTACAGGAAGGATGGAGGGGTTCAGACAAGGTTTTCCAACTCCGTGCCTAAATGTCACTTTCACAGCGAAATAAGCCCAGTTTGGCCCTGTTCACTTTTGCTTAGCAGAGTCTGTATCTTCAAAACTAGACACTCTGCAGGCCTATAAGCTTGGCTGGGGGCAGAGAAGCAGAGTCTGAGCAGCTACAGGAAGGATGGAGGGGTTCAGACAAGGTTTTCCAACTCCGTGCCTAAATGTCACTTTCACAGCGAAATAAGCCCAGTTTGGCCCTGTTCACTTTTGCTTAGCAGAGTCTGTATCTTCAAAACTAGACACTCTGCAGGCCTATAAGCTTGGCTGGGGGCAGAGAAGCAGAGTCTGAGCAGCTACAGGAAGGATGGAGGGGTTCAGACAAGGTTTTCCAACTCCGTGCCTAAATGTCACTTTCACAGCGAAATAAGCCCAGTTTGGCCCTGTTCACTTTTGCTTAGCAGAGTCTGTATCTTCAAAACTAGACACTCTGCAGGCCTATAAGCTTGGCTGGGGGCAGAGAAGCAGAGTCTGAGCAGCTACAGGAAGGATGGAGGGGTTCAGACAAGGTTTTCCAACTCCGTGCCTAAATGTCACTTTCACAGCGAAATAAGCCCAGTTTGGCCCTGTTCACTTTTGCTTAGCAGAGTCTGTATCTTCAAAACTAGACACTCTGCAGGCCTATAAGCTTGGCTGGGGGCAGAGAAGCAGAGTCTGAGCAGCTACAGGAAGGATGGAGGGGTTCAGACAAGGTTTTCCAACTCCGTGCCTAAATGTCACTTTCACAGCGAAATAAGCCCAGTTTGGCCCTGTTCACTTTTGCTTAGCAGAGTCTGTATCTTCAAAACTAGACACTCTGCAGGCCTATAAGCTTGGCTGGGGGCAGAGAAGCAGAGTCTGAGCAGCTACAGGAAGGATGGAGGGGTTCAGACAAGGTTTTCCAACTCCGTGCCTAAATGTCACTTTCACAGCGAAATAAGCCCAGTTTGGCCCTGTTCACTTTTGCTTAGCAGAGTCTGTATCTTCAAAACTAGACACTCTGCAGGCCTATAAGCTTGGCTGGGGGCAGAGAAGCAGAGTCTGAGCAGCTACAGGAAGGATGGAGGGGTTCAGACAAGGTTTTCCAACTCCGTGCCTAAATGTCACTTTCACAGCGAAATAAGCCCAGTTTGGCCCTGTTCACTTTTGCTTAGCAGAGTCTGTATCTTCAAAACTAGACACTCTGCAGGCCTATAAGCTTGGCTGGGGGCAGAGAAGCAGAGTCTGAGCAGCTACAGGAAGGATGGAGGGGTTCAGACAAGGTTTTCCAACTCCGTGCCTAAATGTCACTTTCACAGCGAAATAAGCCCAGTTTGGCCCTGTTCACTTTTGCTTAGCAGAGTCTGTATCTTCAAAACTAGACACTCTGCAGGCCTATAAGCTTGGCTGGGGGCAGAGAAGCAGAGTCTGAGCAGCTACAGGAAGGATGGAGGGGTTCAGACAAGGTTTTCCAACTCCGTGCCTAAATGTCACTTTCACAGCGAAATAAGCCCAGTTTGGCCCTGTTCACTTTTGCTTAGCAGAGTCTGTATCTTCAAAACTAGACACTCTGCAGGCCTATAAGCTTGGCTGGGGGCAGAGAAGCAGAGTCTGAGCAGCTACAGGAAGGATGGAGGGGTTCAGACAAGGTTTTCCAACTCCGTGCCTAAATGTCACTTTCACAGCGAAATAAGCCCAGTTTGGCCCTGTTCACTTTTGCTTAGCAGAGTCTGTATCTTCAAAACTAGACACTCTGCAGGCCTATAAGCTTGGCTGGGGGCAGAGAAGCAGAGTCTGAGCAGCTACAGGAAGGATGGAGGGGTTCAGACAAGGTTTTCCAACTCCGTGCCTAAATGTCACTTTCACAGCGAAATAAGCCCAGTTTGGCCCTGTTCACTTTTGCTTAGCAGAGTCTGTATCTTCAAAACTAGACACTCTGCAGGCCTATAAGCTTGGCTGGGGGCAGAGAAGCAGAGTCTGAGCAGCTACAGGAAGGATGGAGGGGTTCAGACAAGGTTTTCCAACTCCGTGCCTAAATGTCACTTTCACAGCGAAATAAGCCCAGTTTGGCCCTGTTCACTTTTGCTTAGCAGAGTCTGTATCTTCAAAACTAGACACTCTGCAGGCCTATAAGCTTGGCTGGGGGCAGAGAAGCAGAGTCTGAGCAGCTACAGGAAGGATGGAGGGGTTCAGACAAGGTTTTCCAACTCCGTGCCTAAATGTCACTTTCACAGCGAAATAAGCCCAGTTTGGCCCTGTTCACTTTTGCTTAGCAGAGTCTGTATCTTCAAAACTAGACACTCTGCAGGCCTATAAGCTTGGCTGGGGGCAGAGAAGCAGAGTCTGAGCAGCTACAGGAAGGATGGAGGGGTTCAGACAAGGTTTTCCAACTCCGTGCCTAAATGTCACTTTCACAGCGAAATAAGCCCAGTTTGGCCCTGTTCACTTTTGCTTAGCAGAGTCTGTATCTTCAAAACTAGACACTCTGCAGGCCTATAAGCTTGGCTGGGGGCAGAGAAGCAGAGTCTGAGCAGCTACAGGAAGGATGGAGGGGTTCAGACAAGGTTTTCCAACTCCGTGCCTAAATGTCACTTTCACAGCGAAATAAGCCCAGTTTGGCCCTGTTCACTTTTGCTTAGCAGAGTCTGTATCTTCAAAACTAGACACTCTGCAGGCCTATAAGCTTGGCTGGGGGCAGAGAAGCAGAGTCTGAGCAGCTACAGGAAGGATGGAGGGGTTCAGACAAGGTTTTCCAACTCCGTGCCTAAATGTCACTTTCACAGCGAAATAAGCCCAGTTTGGCCCTGTTCACTTTTGCTTAGCAGAGTCTGTATCTTCAAAACTAGACACTCTGCAGGCCTATAAGCTTGGCTGGGGGCAGAGAAGCAGAGTCTGAGCAGCTACAGGAAGGATGGAGGGGTTCAGACAAGGTTTTCCAACTCCGTGCCTAAATGTCACTTTCACAGCGAAATAAGCCCAGTTTGGCCCTGTTCACTTTTGCTTAGCAGAGTCTGTATCTTCAAAACTAGACACTCTGCAGGCCTATAAGCTTGGCTGGGGGCAGAGAAGCAGAGTCTGAGCAGCTACAGGAAGGATGGAGGGGTTCAGACAAGGTTTTCCAACTCCGTGCCTAAATGTCACTTTCACAGCGAAATAAGCCCAGTTTGGCCCTGTTCACTTTTGCTTAGCAGAGTCTGTATCTTCAAAACTAGACACTCTGCAGGCCTATAAGCTTGGCTGGGGGCAGAGAAGCAGAGTCTGAGCAGCTACAGGAAGGATGGAGGGGTTCAGACAAGGTTTTCCAACTCCGTGCCTAAATGTCACTTTCACAGCGAAATAAGCCCAGTTTGGCCCTGTTCACTTTTGCTTAGCAGAGTCTGTATCTTCAAAACTAGACACTCTGCAGGCCTATAAGCTTGGCTGGGGGCAGAGAAGCAGAGTCTGAGCAGCTACAGGAAGGATGGAGGGGTTCAGACAAGGTTTTCCAACTCCGTGCCTAAATGTCACTTTCACAGCGAAATAAGCCCAGTTTGGCCCTGTTCACTTTTGCTTAGCAGAGTCTGTATCTTCAAAACTAGACACTCTGCAGGCCTATAAGCTTGGCTGGGGGCAGAGAAGCAGAGTCTGAGCAGCTACAGGAAGGATGGAGGGGTTCAGACAAGGTTTTCCAACTCCGTGCCTAAATGTCACTTTCACAGCGAAATAAGCCCAGTTTGGCCCTGTTCACTTTTGCTTAGCAGAGTCTGTATCTTCAAAACTAGACACTCTGCAGGCCTATAAGCTTGGCTGGGGGCAGAGAAGCAGAGTCTGAGCAGCTACAGGAAGGATGGAGGGGTTCAGACAAGGTTTTCCAACTCCGTGCCTAAATGTCACTTTCACAGCGAAATAAGCCCAGTTTGGCCCTGTTCACTTTTGCTTAGCAGAGTCTGTATCTTCAAAACTAGACACTCTGCAGGCCTATAAGCTTGGCTGGGGGCAGAGAAGCAGAGTCTGAGCAGCTACAGGAAGGATGGAGGGGTTCAGACAAGGTTTTCCAACTCCGTGCCTAAATGTCACTTTCACAGCGAAATAAGCCCAGTTTGGCCCTGTTCACTTTTGCTTAGCAGAGTCTGTATCTTCAAAACTAGACACTCTGCAGGCCTATAAGCTTGGCTGGGGGCAGAGAAGCAGAGTCTGAGCAGCTACAGGAAGGATGGAGGGGTTCAGACAAGGTTTCCAATCAGCATCAGCCCAATATCAGCATCAGCCCAATATCAGCATCAGCCCAATATCAGCATCAGCCCAATATCAGCATCAGCCCAATATCAGCATCAGCCCAATATCAGCATCAGCCCAATATCAGCATCAGCCCAATATCAGCATCAGCCCAATATCAGCATCAGCCCAATATCAGCATCAGCCCAATATCAGCATCAGCCCAATATCAGCATCAGCCCAATATCAGCATCAGCCCAATATCAGCATCAGCCCAATATCAGCATCAGCCCAATATCAGCATCAGCCCAATATCAGCATCAGCCCAATATCAGCATCAGCCCAATATCAGCATCAGCCCAATATCAGCATCAGCCCAATATCAGCATCAGCCCAATATCAGCATCAGCCCAATATCAGCATCAGCCCAATATCAGCATCAGCCCAATATCAGCATCAGCCCAATATCAGCATCAGCCCAATATCAGCATCAGCCCAATATCAGCATCAGCCCAATATCAGCATCAGCCCAATATCAGCATCAGCCCAATATCAGCATCAGCCCAATATCAGCATCAGCCCAATATCAGCATCAGCCCAATATCAGCATCAGCCCAATATCAGCATCAGCCCAATATCAGCATCAGCCCAATATCAGCATCAGCCCAATATCAGCATCAGCCCAATATCAGCATCAGCCCAATATCAGCATCAGCCCAATATCAGCATCAGCCCAATATCAGCATCAGCCCAATATCAGCATCAGCCCAATATCAGCATCAGCCCAATATCAGCATCAGCCCAATATCAGCATCAGCCCAATATCAGCATCAGCCCAATATCAGCATCAGCCCAATATCAGCATCAGCCCAATATCAGCATCAGCCCAATATCAGCATCAGCCCAATATCAGCATCAGCCCAATATCAGCATCAGCCCAATATCAGCATCAGCCCAATATCAGCATCAGCCCAATATCAGCATCAGCCCTAGACACTCTGCAGGCCTATAAGCTTGGCTGGGGGCAGAGAAGCAGCCCAATATGATATAATATCAGCTGATGCTGATATTGGGCTGATGCTGATATTGGGCTGATGCTGATATTGGGCTGATGCTGATATTGGGCTGATGCTGATATTGGGCTGATGCTGATATTGGGCTGATGCTGATATTGGGCTGATGCTGATATTGGGCTGATGCTGATATTGGGCTGATGCTGATATTGGGCTGATGCTGATATTGGGCTGATGCTGATATTGGGCTGATGCTGATATTGGGCTGATGCTGATATTGGGCTGATGCTGATATTGGGCTGATGCTGATATTGGGCTGATGCTGATATTGGGCTGATGCTGATATTGGGCTGATGCTGATATTGGGCTGATGCTGATATTGGGCTGATGCTGATATTGGGCTGATGCTGATATTGGGCTGATGCTGATATTGGGCTGATGCTGATATTGGGCTGATGCTGATATTGGGCTGATGCTGATATTGGGCTGATGCTGATATTGGGCTGATGCTGATATTGGGCTGATGCTGATATTGGGCTGATGCTGATATTGGGCTGATGCTGATATTGGGCTGATGCTGATATTGGGCTGATGCTGATATTGGGCTGATGCTGATATTGGGCTGATGCTGATATTGGGCTGATGCTGATATTGGGCTGATGCTGATATTGGGCTGATGCTGATATTGGGCTGATGCTGATATTGGGCTGATGCTGATATTGGGCTGATGCTGATATTGGGCTGATGCTGATATTGGGCTGATGCTGATATTGGGCTGATGCTGATATTGGGCTGATGCTGATATTGGGCTGATGCTGATATTGGGCTGATGCTGATATTGGGCTGATGCTGATATTGGGCTGATGCTGATATTGGGCTGATGCTGATATTGGGCTGATGCTGATATTGGGCTGATGCTGATATTGGGCTGATGCTGATATTGGGCTGATGCTGATATTGGGCTGATGCTGATATTGGGCTGATGCTGATATTGGGCTGATGCTGATATTGGGCTGATGCTGATATTGGGCTGATGCTGATATTGGGCTGATGCTGATATTGGGCTGATGCTGATATTGGGCTGATGCTGATATTGGGCTGATGCTGATATTGGGCTGATGCTGATATTGGGCTGATGCTGATATTGGGCTGATGCTGATATTGGGCTGATGCTGATATTGGGCTGATGCTGATATTGGGCTGATGCTGATATTGGGCTGATGCTGATATTGGGCTGATGCTGATATTGGGCTGATGCTGATATTGGGCTGATGCTGATATTGGGCTGATGCTGATATTGGGCTGATGCTGATATTGGGCTGATGCTGATATTGGGCTGATGCTGATATTGGGCTGATGCTGATATTGGGCTGATGCTGATATTGGGCTGATGCTGATATTGGGCTGATGCTGATATTGGGCTGATGCTGATATTGGGCTGATGCTGATATTGGGCTGATGCTGATATTGGGCTGATGCTGATATTGGGCTGATGCTGATATTGGGCTGATGCTGATATTGGGCTGATGCTGATATTGGGCTGATGCTGATATTGGGCTGATGCTGATATTGGGCTGATGCTGATATTGGGCTGATGCTGATATTGGGCTGATGCTGATATTGGGCTGATGCTGATATTGGGCTGATGCTGATATTGGGCTGATGCTGATATTGGGCTGATGCTGATATTGGGCTGATGCTGATATTGGGCTGATGCTGATATTGGGCTGATGCTGATATTGGGCTGATGCTGATATTGGGCTGATGCTGATATTGGGCTGATGCTGATATTGGGCTGATGCTGATATTGGGCTGATGCTGATATTGGGCTGATGCTGATATTGGGCTGATGCTGATATTGGGCTGATGCTGATATTGGGCTGATGCTGATATTGGGCTGATGCTGATATTGGGCTGATGCTGATATTGGGCTGATGCTGATATTGGGCTGATGCTGATATTGGGCTGATGCTGATATTGGGCTGATGCTGATATTGGGCTGATGCTGATATTGGGCTGATGCTGATATTGGGCTGATATTGATATTGGGCTGATATTGATATTGGGCTGATATAGGCCTGCAGAGTGTCTAGTTTTGAAGATACAGACTCTGCTAAGCAAAAGTGAACAGGGCCAAACTGGGCTTATTTCGCTGTGAAAGTGACATTTAGGCACGGACTTGGAAAACCTTGTCTGAACCCCTCCATCCTTCCTGTAGCTGCTCAGACTCTGCTTCTCTGCCCCCAGCCAAGCTTATAGGCCTGCAGAGTGTCTAGTTTTGAAGATACAGACTCTGCTAAGCAAAAGTGAACAGGGCCAAACTGGGCTTATTTCGCTGTGAAAGTGACATTTAGGCACGGAGTTGGAAAACCTTGTCTGAACCCCTCCATCCTTCCTGTAGCTGCTCAGACTCTGCTTCTCTGCCCCCAGCCAAGCTTATAGGCCTGCAGAGTGTCTAGTTTTGAAGATACAGACTCTGCTAAGCAAAAGTGAACAGGGCCAAACTGGGCTTATTTCGCTGTGAAAGTGACATTTAGGCACGGAGTTGGAAAACCTTGTCTGAACCCCTCCATCCTTCCTGTAGCTGCTCAGACTCTGCTTCTCTGCCCCCAGCCAAGCTTATAGGCCTGCAGAGTGTCTAGTTTTGAAGATACAGACTCTGCTAAGCAAAAGTGAACAGGGCCAAACTGGGCTTATTTCTCTGTGAAAGTGACATTTAGGCACGGAGTTGGAAAACCTTGTCTGAACCCCTCCATCCTTCCTGTAGCTGCTCAGACTCTGCTTCTCTGCCCCCAGCCAAGCTTATAGGCCTGCAGAGTGTCTAGTTTTGAAGATACAGACTCTGCTAAGCAAAAGTGAACAGGGCCAAACTGGGCTTATTTCGCTGTGAAAGTGACATTTAGGCACGGAGTTGGAAAACCTTGTCTGAACCCCTCCATCCTTCCTGTAGCTGCTCAGACTCTGCTTCTCTGCCCCCAGCCAAGCTTATAGGCCTGCAGAGTGTCTAGTTTTGAAGATACAGACTCTGCTAAGCAAAAGTGAACAGGGCCAAACTGGGCTTATTTCGCTGTGAAAGTGACATTTAGGCACGGAGTTGGAAAACCTTGTCTGAACCCCTCCATCCTTCCTGTAGCTGCTCAGACTCTGCTTCTCTGCCCCCAGCCAAGCTTATAGGCCTGCAGAGTGTCTAGTTTTGAAGATACAGACTCTGCTAAGCAAAAGTGAACAGGGCCAAACTGGGCTTATTTCGCTGTGAAAGTGACATTTAGGCACGGAGTTGGAAAACCTTGTCTGAACCCCTCCATCCTTCCTGTAGCTGCTCAGACTCTGCTTCTCTGCCCCCAGCCAAGCTTATAGGCCTGCAGAGTGTCTAGTTTTGAAGATACAGACTCTGCTAAGCAAAAGTGAACAGGGCCAAACTGGGCTTATTTCGCTGTGAAAGTGACATTTAGGCACGGAGTTGGAAAACCTTGTCTGAACCCCTCCATCCTTCCTGTAGCTGCTCAGACTCTGCTTCTCTGCCCCCAGCCAAGCTTATAGGCCTGCAGAGTGTCTAGTTTTGAAGATACAGACTCTGCTAAGCAAAAGTGAACAGGGCCAAACTGGGCTTATTTCGCTGTGAAAGTGACATTTAGGCACGGAGTTGGAAAACCTTGTCTGAACCCCTCCATCCTTCCTGTAGCTGCTCAGACTCTGCTTCTCTGCCCCCAGCCAAGCTTATAGGCCTGCAGAGTGTCTAGTTTTGAAGATACAGACTCTGCTAAGCAAAAGTGAACAGGGCCAAACTGGGCTTATTTCGCTGTGAAAGTGACATTTAGGCACGGAGTTGGAAAACCTTGTCTGAACCCCTCCATCCTTCCTGTAGCTGCTCAGACTCTGCTTCTCTGCCCCCAGCCAAGCTTATAGGCCTGCAGAGTGTCTAGTTTTGAAGATACAGACTCTGCTAAGCAAAAGTGAACAGGGCCAAACTGGGCTTATTTCGCTGTGAAAGTGACATTTAGGCACGGAGTTGGAAAACCTTGTCTGAACCCCTCCATCCTTCCTGTAGCTGCTCAGACTCTGCTTCTCTGCCCCCAGCCAAGCTTATAGGCCTGCAGAGTGTCTAGTTTTGAAGATACAGACTCTGCTAAGCAAAAGTGAACAGGGCCAAACTGGGCTTATTTCGCTGTGAAAGTGACATTTAGGCACGGAGTTGGAAAACCTTGTCTGAACCCCTCCATCCTTCCTGTAGCTGCTCAGACTCTGCTTCTCTGCCCCCAGCCAAGCTTATAGGCCTGCAGAGTGTCTAGTTTTGAAGATACAGACTCTGCTAAGCAAAAGTGAACAGGGCCAAACTGGGCTTATTTCGCTGTGAAAGTGACATTTAGGCACGGAGTTGGAAAACCTTGTCTGAACCCCTCCATCCTTCCTGTAGCTGCTCAGACTCTGCTTCTCTGCCCCCAGCCAAGCTTATAGGCCTGCAGAGTGTCTAGTTTTGAAGATACAGACTCTGCTAAGCAAAAGTGAACAGGGCCAAACTGGGCTTATTTCGCTGTGAAAGTGACATTTAGGCACGGAGTTGGAAAACCTTGTCTGAACCCCTCCATCCTTCCTGTAGCTGCTCAGACTCTGCTTCTCTGCCCCCAGCCAAGCTTATAGGCCTGCAGAGTGTCTAGTTTTGAAGATACAGACTCTGCTAAGCAAAAGTGAACAGGGCCAAACTGGGCTTATTTCGCTGTGAAAGTGACATTTAGGCACGGAGTTGGAAAACCTTGTCTGAACCCCTCCATCCTTCCTGTAGCTGCTCAGACTCTGCTTCTCTGCCCCCAGCCAAGCTTATAGGCCTGCAGAGTGTCTAGTTTTGAAGATACAGACTCTGCTAAGCAAAAGTGAACAGGGCCAAACTGGGCTTATTTCGCTGTGAAAGTGACATTTAGGCACGGAGTTGGAAAACCTTGTCTGAACCCCTCCATCCTTCCTGTAGCTGCTCAGACTCTGCTTCTCTGCCCCCAGCCAAGCTTATAGGCCTGCAGAGTGTCTAGTTTTGAAGATACAGACTCTGCTAAGCAAAAGTGAACAGGGCCAAACTGGGCTTATTTCGCTGTGAAAGTGACATTTAGGCACGGAGTTGGAAAACCTTGTCTGAACCCCTCCATCCTTCCTGTAGCTGCTCAGACTCTGCTTCTCTGCCCCCAGCCAAGCTTATAGGCCTGCAGAGTGTCTAGTTTTGAAGATACAGACTCTGCTAAGCAAAAGTGAACAGGGCCAAACTGGGCTTATTTCGCTGTGAAAGTGACATTTAGGCACGGAGTTGGAAAACCTTGTCTGAACCCCTCCATCCTTCCTGTAGCTGCTCAGACTCTGCTTCTCTGCCCCCAGCCAAGCTTATAGGCCTGCAGAGTGTCTAGTTTTGAAGA
>NW_027638330.1:0-35530 GCF_951216825.1 Electrona antarctica
CTTATTTCGCTGTGAAAGTGACATTTAGGCACGGAGTTGGAAAACCTTGTCTGAACCCCTCCATCCTTCCTGTAGCTGCTCAGACTCTGCTTCTCTGCCCCCAGCCAAGCTTATAGGCCTGCAGAGTGTCTAGTTTTGAAGATACAGACTCTGCTAAGCAAAAGTGAACAGGGCCAAACTGGGCTTATTTCGCTGTGAAAGTGACATTTAGGCACGGAGTTGGAAAACCTTGTCTGAACCCCCTCCATCCTTCCTGTAGCTGCTCAGACTCTGCTTCTCTGCCCCCAGCCAAGCTTATAGGCCTGCAGAGTGTCTAGTTTTGAAGATACAGACTCTGCTAAGCAAAAGTGAACAGGGCCAAACTGGGCTTATTTCGCTGTGAAAGTGACATTTAGGCACAGAGTTGGAAAACCTTGTCTGAACCCCTCCATCCTTCCTGTAGCTGCTCAGACTCTGCTTCTCTGCCCCCAGCCAAGCTTATAGGCCTGCAGAGTGTCTAGTTTTGAAGATACAGACTCTGCTAAGCAAAAGTGAACAGGGCCAAACTGGGCTTATTTCGCTGTGAAAGTGACATTTAGGCACGGAGTTGGAAAACCTTGTCTGAACCCCTCCATCCTTCCTGTAGCTGCTCAGACTCTGCTTCTCTGCCCCCAGCCAAGCTTATAGGCCTGCAGAGTGTCTAGTTTTGAAGATACAGACTCTGCTAAGCAAAAGTGAACAGGGCCAAACTGGGCTTATTTCGCTGTGAAAGTGACATTTAGGCACGGACTTGGAAAACCTTGTCTGAACCCCTCCATCCTTCCTGTAGCTGCTCAGACTCTGCTTCTCTGCCCCCAGCCAAGCTTATAGGCCTGCAGAGTGTCTAGTTTTGAAGATACAGACTCTGCTAAGCAAAAGTGAACAGGGCCAAACTGGGCTTATTTCGCTGTGAAAGTGACATTTAGGCACGGAGTTGGAAAACCTTGTCTGAACCCCTCCATCCTTCCTGTAGCTGCTCAGACTCTGCTTCTCTGCCCCCAGCCAAGCTTATAGGCCTGCAGAGTGTCTAGTTTTGAAGATACAGACTCTGCTAAGCAAAAGTGAACAGGGCCAAACTGGGCTTATTTCGCTGTGAAAGTGACATTTAGGCACGGAGTTGGAAAACCTTGTCTGAACCCCTCCATCCTTCCTGTAGCTGCTCAGACTCTGCTTCTCTGCCCCCAGCCAAGCTTATAGGCCTGCAGAGTGTCTAGTTTTGAAGATACAGACTCTGCTAAGCAAAAGTGAACAGGGCCAAACTGGGCTTATTTCGCTGTGAAAGTGACATTTAGGCACGGAGTTGGAAAACCTTGTCTGAACCCCTCCATCCTTCCTGTAGCTGCTCAGACTCTGCTTCTCTGCCCCCAGCCAAGCTTATAGGCCTGCAGAGTGTCTAGTTTTGAAGATACAGACTCTGCTAAGCAAAAGTGAACAGGGCCAAACTGGGCTTATTTCGCTGTGAAAGTGACATTTAGGCACGGAGTTGGAAAACCTTGTCTGAACCCCTCCATCCTTCCTGTAGCTGCTCAGACTCTGCTTCTCTGCCCCCAGCCAAGCTTATAGGCCTGCAGAGTGTCTAGTTTTGAAGATACAGACTCTGCTAAGCAAAAGTGAACAGGGCCAAACTGGGCTTATTTCGCTGTGAAAGTGACATTTAGGCACGGAGTTGGAAAACCTTGTCTGAACCCCTCCATCCTTCCTGTAGCTGCTCAGACTCTGCTTCTCTGCCCCCAGCCAAGCTTATAGGCCTGCAGAGTGTCTAGTTTTGAAGATACAGACTCTGCTAAGCAAAAGTGAACAGGGCCAAACTGGGCTTATTTCGCTGTGAAAGTGACATTTAGGCACGGAGTTGGAAAACCTTGTCTGAACCCCTCCATCCTTCCTGTAGCTGCTCAGACTCTGCTTCTCTGCCCCCAGCCAAGCTTATAGGCCTGCAGAGTGTCTAGTTTTGAAGATACAGACTCTGCTAAGCAAAAGTGAACAGGGCCAAACTGGGCTTATTTCGCTGTGAAAGTGACATTTAGGCACGGAGTTGGAAAACCTTGTCTGAACCCCTCCATCCTTCCTGTAGCTGCTCAGACTCTGCTTCTCTGCCCCCAGCCAAGCTTATAGGCCTGCAGAGTGTCTAGTTTTGAAGATACAGACTCTGCTAAGCAAAAGTGAACAGGGCCAAACTGGGCTTATTTCGCTGTGAAAGTGACATCGAAATTTCACAGCGAAATAAGCCCAGTTTGGCCCTGTTCACTTTTGCTTAGCAGAGTCTGTATCTTCAAAACTAGACACTCTGCAGGCCTATAAGCTTGGCTGGGGGCAAAGAAGCAGAGTCTGAGCAGCTACAGGAAGGATGGAGGGGTTCAGACAAGGTTTTCCAACTCCGTGCCTAAATGTCACTTTCACAGCGAAATAAGCCCAGTTTGGCCCTGTTCACTTTTGCTTAGCAGAGTCTGTATCTTCAAAACTAGACACTCTGCAGGCCTATAAGCTTGGCTGGGGGCAGAGAAGCAGAGTCTGAGCAGCTACAGGAAGGATGGAGGGGTTCAGACAAGGTTTTCCAACTCCGTGCCTAAATGTCACTTTCACAGCGAAATAAGCCCAGTTTGGCCCTGTTCACTTTTGCTTAGCAGAGTCTGTATCTTCAAAACTAGACACTCTGCAGGCCTATAAGCTTGGCTGGGGGCAGAGAAGCAGAGTCTGAGCAGCTACAGGAAGGATGGAGGGGTTCAGACAAGGTTTTCCAACTCCGTGCCTAAATGTCACTTTCACAGCGAAATAAGCCCAGTTTGGCCCTGTTCACTTTTGCTTAGCAGAGTCTGTATCTTCAAAACTAGACACTCTGCAGGCCTATAAGCTTGGCTGGGGGCAGAGAAGCAGAGTCTGAGCAGCTACAGGAAGGATGGAGGGGTTCAGACAAGGTTTTCCAACTCCGTGCCTAAATGTCACTTTCACAGCGAAATAAGCCCAGTTTGGCCCTGTTCACTTTTGCTTAGCAGAGTCTGTATCTTCAAAACTAGACACTCTGCAGGCCTATAAGCTTGGCTGGGGGCAGAGAAGCAGAGTCTGAGCAGCTACAGGAAGGATGGAGGGGTTCAGACAAGGTTTTCCAACTCCGTGCCTAAATGTCACTTTCACAGCGAAATAAGCCCAGTTTGGCCCTGTTCACTTTTGCTTAGCAGAGTCTGTATCTTCAAAACTAGACACTCTGCAGGCCTATAAGCTTGGCTGGGGGCAGAGAAGCAGAGTCTGAGCAGCTACAGGAAGGATGGAGGGGTTCAGACAAGGTTTTCCAACTCCGTGCCTAAATGTCACTTTCACAGCGAAATAAGCCCAGTTTGGCCCTGTTCACTTTTGCTTAGCAGAGTCTGTATCTTCAAAACTAGACACTCTGCAGGCCTATAAGCTTGGCTGGGGGCAGAGAAGCAGAGTCTGAGCAGCTACAGGAAGGATGGAGGGGTTCAGACAAGGTTTTCCAACTCCGTGCCTAAATGTCACTTTCACAGCGAAATAAGCCCAGTTTGGCCCTGTTCACTTTTGCTTAGCAGAGTCTGTATCTTCAAAACTAGACACTCTGCAGGCCTATAAGCTTGGCTGGGGGCAGAGAAGCAGAGTCTGAGCAGCTACAGGAAGGATGGAGGGGTTCAGACAAGGTTTTCCAACTCCGTGCCTAAATGTCACTTTCACAGCGAAATAAGCCCAGTTTGGCCCTGTTCACTTTTGCTTAGCAGAGTCTGTATCTTCAAAACTAGACACTCTGCAGGCCTATAAGCTTGGCTGGGGGCAGAGAAGCAGAGTCTGAGCAGCTACAGGAAGGATGGAGGGGTTCAGACAAGGTTTTCCAACTCCGTGCCTAAATGTCACTTTCACAGCGAAATAAGCCCAGTTTGGCCCTGTTCACTTTTGCTTAGCAGAGTCTGTATCTTCAAAACTAGACACTCTGCAGGCCTATAAGCTTGGCTGGGGGCAGAGAAGCAGAGTCTGAGCAGCTACAGGAAGGATGGAGGGGTTCAGACAAGGTTTTCCAACTCCGTGCCTAAATGTCACTTTCACAGCGAAATAAGCCCAGTTTGGCCCTGTTCACTTTTGCTTAGCAGAGTCTGTATCTTCAAAACTAGACACTCTGCAGGCCTATAAGCTTGGCTGGGGGCAGAGAAGCAGAGTCTGAGCAGCTACAGGAAGGATGGAGGGGTTCAGACAAGGTTTTCCAACTCCGTGCCTAAATGTCACTTTCACAGCGAAATAAGCCCAGTTTGGCCCTGTTCACTTTTGCTTAGCAGAGTCTGTATCTTCAAAACTAGACACTCTGCAGGCCTATAAGCTTGGCTGGGGGCAGAGAAGCAGAGTCTGAGCAGCTACAGGAAGGATGGAGGGGTTCAGACAAGGTTTTCCAACTCCGTGCCTAAATGTCACTTTCACAGCGAAATAAGCCCAGTTTGGCCCTGTTCACTTTTGCTTAGCAGAGTCTGTATCTTCAAAACTAGACACTCTGCAGGCCTATAAGCTTGGCTGGGGGCAGAGAAGCAGAGTCTGAGCAGCTACAGGAAGGATGGAGGGGTTCAGACAAGGTTTTCCAACTCCGTGCCTAAATGTCACTTTCACAGCGAAATAAGCCCAGTTTGGCCCTGTTCACTTTTGCTTAGCAGAGTCTGTATCTTCAAAACTAGACACTCTGCAGGCCTATAAGCTTGGCTGGGGGCAGAGAAGCAGAGTCTGAGCAGCTACAGGAAGGATGGAGGGGTTCAGACAAGGTTTTCCAAGTCCGTGCCTAAATGTCACTTTCACAGCGAAATAAGCCCAGTTTGGCCCTGTTCACTTTTGCTTAGCAGAGTCTGTATCTTCAAAACTAGACACTCTGCAGGCCTATATCAGCCCAATATCAATATCAGCCCAATATCAATATCAGCCCAATATCAGCATCAGCCCAATATCAGCATCAGCCCAATATCAGCATCAGCCCAATATCAGCATCAGCCCAATATCAGCATCAGCCCAATATCAGCATCAGCCCAATATCAGCATCAGCCCAATATCAGCATCAGCCCAATATCAGCATCAGCCCAATATCAGCATCAGCCCAATATCAGCATCAGCCCAATATCAGCATCAGCCCAATATCAGCATCAGCCCAATATCAGCATCAGCCCAATATCAGCATCAGCCCAATATCAGCATCAGCCCAATATCAGCATCAGCCCAATATCAGCATCAGCCCAATATCAGCATCAGCCCAATATCAGCATCAGCCCAATATCAGCATCAGCCCAATATCAGCATCAGCCCAATATCAGCATCAGCCCAATATCAGCATCAGCCCAATATCAGCATCAGCCCAATATCAGCATCAGCCCAATATCAGCATCAGCCCAATATCAGCATCAGCCCAATATCAGCATCAGCCCAATATCAGCATCAGCCCAATATCAGCATCAGCCCAATATCAGCATCAGCCCAATATCAGCATCAGCCCAATATCAGCATCAGCCCAATATCAGCATCAGCCCAATATCAGCATCAGCCCAATATCAGCATCAGCCCAATATCAGCATCAGCCCAATATCAGCATCAGCCCAATATCAGCATCAGCCCAATATCAGCATCAGCCCAATATCAGCATCAGCCCAATATCAGCATCAGCCCAATATCAGCATCAGCCCAATATCAGCATCAGCCCAATATCAGCATCAGCCCAATATCAGCATCAGCCCAATATCAGCATCAGCCCAATATCAGCATCAGCCCAATATCAGCATCAGCCCAATATCAGCATCAGCCCAATATCAGCATCAGCCCAATATCAGCATCAGCCCAATATCAGCATCAGCCCAATATCAGCATCAGCCCAATATCAGCATCAGCCCAATATCAGCATCAGCCCAATATCAGCATCAGCCCAATATCAGCATCAGCCCAATATCAGCATCAGCCCAATATCAGCATCAGCCCAATATCAGCATCAGCCCAATATCAGCATCAGCCCAATATCAGCATCAGCCCAATATCAGCATCAGCCCAATATCAGCATCAGCCCAATATCAGCATCAGCCCAATATCAGCATCAGCCCAATATCAGCATCAGCCCAATATCAGCATCAGCCCAATATCAGCATCAGCCCAATATCAGCATCAGCCCAATATCAGCATCAGCCCAATATCAGCATCAGCCCAATATCAGCATCAGCCCAATATCAGCATCAGCCCAATATCAGCATCAGCCCAATATCAGCATCAGCCCAATATCAGCATCAGCCCAATATCAGCATCAGCCCAATATCAGCATCAGCCCAATATCAGCATCAGCCCAATATCAGCATCAGCCCAATATCAGCATCAGCCCAATATCAGCATCAGCCCAATATCAGCATCAGCCCAATATCAGCATCAGCCCAATATCAGCATCAGCCCAATATCAGCATCAGCCCAATATCAGCATCAGCCCAATATCAGCATCAGCCCAATATCAGCATCAGCCCAATATCAGCATCAGCCCAATATCAGCATCAGCCCAATATCAGCATCAGCCCAATATCAGCATCAGCCCAATATCAGCATCAGCCCAATATCAGCATCAGCCCAATATCAGCATCAGCTGATATTATATCATATTGGGCTGCTTCTCTGCCCCCAGCCAAGCTTATAGGCCTGCAGAGTGTCTAGGGCTGATGCTGATATTGGGCTGATGCTGATATTGGGCTGATGCTGATATTGGGCTGATGCTGATATTGGGCTGATGCTGATATTGGGCTGATGCTGATATTGGGCTGATGCTGATATTGGGCTGATGCTGATATTGGGCTGATGCTGATATTGGGCTGATGCTGATATTGGGCTGATGCTGATATTGGGCTGATGCTGATATTGGGCTGATGCTGATATTGGGCTGATGCTGATATTGGGCTGATGCTGATATTGGGCTGATGCTGATATTGGGCTGATGCTGATATTGGGCTGATGCTGATATTGGGCTGATGCTGATATTGGGCTGATGCTGATATTGGGCTGATGCTGATATTGGGCTGATGCTGATATTGGGCTGATGCTGATATTGGGCTGATGCTGATATTGGGCTGATGCTGATATTGGGCTGATGCTGATATTGGGCTGATGCTGATATTGGGCTGATGCTGATATTGGGCTGATGCTGATATTGGGCTGATGCTGATATTGGGCTGATGCTGATATTGGGCTGATGCTGATATTGGGCTGATGCTGATATTGGGCTGATGCTGATATTGGGCTGATGCTGATATTGGAAACCTTGTCTGAACCCCTCCATCCTTCCTGTAGCTGCTCAGACTCTGCTTCTCTGCCCCCAGCCAAGCTTATAGGCCTGCAGAGTGTCTAGTTTTGAAGATACAGACTCTGCTAAGCAAAAGTGAACAGGGCCAAACTGGGCTTATTTCGCTGTGAAAGTGACATTTAGGCACGGAGTTGGAAAACCTTGTCTGAACCCCTCCATCCTTCCTGTAGCTGCTCAGACTCTGCTTCTCTGCCCCCAGCCAAGCTTATAGGCCTGCAGAGTGTCTAGTTTTGAAGATACAGACTCTGCTAAGCAAAAGTGAACAGGGCCAAACTGGGCTTATTTCGCTGTGAAAGTGACATTTAGGCACGGAGTTGGAAAACCTTGTCTGAACCCCTCCATCCTTCCTGTAGCTGCTCAGACTCTGCTTCTCTGCCCCCAGCCAAGCTTATAGGCCTGCAGAGTGTCTAGTTTTGAAGATACAGACTCTGCTAAGCAAAAGTGAACAGGGCCAAACTGGGCTTATTTCGCTGTGAAAGTGACATTTAGGCACGGAGTTGGAAAACCTTGTCTGAACCCCTCCATCCTTCCTGTAGCTGCTCAGACTCTGCTTCTCTGCCCCCAGCCAAGCTTATAGGCCTGCAGAGTGTCTAGTTTTGAAGATACAGACTCTGCTAAGCAAAAGTGAACAGGGCCAAACTGGGCTTATTTCGCTGTGAAAGTGACATTTAGGCACGGAGTTGGAAAACCTTGTCTGAACCCCTCCATCCTTCCTGTAGCTGCTCAGACTCTGCTTCTCTGCCCCCAGCCAAGCTTATAGGCCTGCAGAGTGTCTAGTTTTGAAGATACAGACTCTGCTAAGCAAAAGTGAACAGGGCCAAACTGGGCTTATTTCGCTGTGAAAGTGACATTTAGGCACGGAGTTGGAAAACCTTGTCTGAACCCCTCCATCCTTCCTGTAGCTGCTCAGACTCTGCTTCTCTGCCCCCAGCCAAGCTTATAGGCCTGCAGAGTGTCTAGTTTTGAAGATACAGACTCTGCTAAGCAAAAGTGAACAGGGCCAAACTGGGCTTATTTCGCTGTGAAAGTGACATTTAGGCACGGAGTTGGAAAACCTTGTCTGAACCCCTCCATCCTTCCTGTAGCTGCTCAGACTCTGCTTCTCTGCCCCCAGCCAAGCTTATAGGCCTGCAGAGTGTCTAGTTTTGAAGATACAGACTCTGCTAAGCAAAAGTGAACAGGGCCAAACTGGGCTTATTTCGCTGTGAAAGTGACATTTAGGCACGGAGTTGGAAAACCTTGTCTGAACCCCTCCATCCTTCCTGTAGCTGCTCAGACTCTGCTTCTCTGCCCCCAGCCAAGCTTATAGGCCTGCAGAGTGTCTAGTTTTGAAGATACAGACTCTGCTAAGCAAAAGTGAACAGGGCCAAACTGGGCTTATTTCGCTGTGAAAGTGACATTTAGGCACGGAGTTGGAAAACCTTGTCTGAACCCCTCCATCCTTCCTGTAGCTGCTCAGACTCTGCTTCTCTGCCCCCAGCCAAGCTTATAGGCCTGCAGAGTGTCTAGTTTTGAAGATACAGACTCTGCTAAGCAAAAGTGAACAGGGCCAAACTGGGCTTATTTCGCTGTGAAAGTGACATTTAGGCACGGAGTTGGAAAACCTTGTCTGAACCCCTCCATCCTTCCTGTAGCTGCTCAGACTCTGCTTCTCTGCCCCCAGCCAAGCTTATAGGCCTGCAGAGTGTCTAGTTTTGAAGATACAGACTCTGCTAAGCAAAAGTGAACAGGGCCAAACTGGGCTTATTTCGCTGTGAAATTTCGATGTCACTTTCACAGCGAAATAAGCCCAGTTTGGCCCTGTTCACTTTTGCTTAGCAGAGTCTGTATCTTCAAAACTAGACACTCTGCAGGCCTATAAGCTTGGCTGGGGGCAGAGAAGCAGAGTCTGAGCAGCTACAGGAAGGATGGAGGGGTTCAGACAAGGTTTTCCAACTCCGTGCCTAAATGTCACTTTCACAGCGAAATAAGCCCAGTTTGGCCCTGTTCACTTTTGCTTAGCAGAGTCTGTATCTTCAAAACTAGACACTCTGCAGGCCTATAAGCTTGGCTGGGGGCAGAGAAGCAGAGTCTGAGCAGCTACAGGAAGGATGGAGGGGTTCAGACAAGGTTTTCCAACTCCGTGCCTAAATGTCACTTTCACAGCGAAATAAGCCCAGTTTGGCCCTGTTCACTTTTGCTTAGCAGAGTCTGTATCTTCAAAACTAGACACTCTGCAGGCCTATAAGCTTGGCTGGGGGCAGAGAAGCAGAGTCTGAGCAGCTACAGGAAGGATGGAGGGGTTCAGACAAGGTTTTCCAACTCCGTGCCTAAATGTCACTTTCACAGCGAAATAAGCCCAGTTTGGCCCTGTTCACTTTTGCTTAGCAGAGTCTGTATCTTCAAAACTAGACACTCTTCAAAACTAGACACTCTGCAGGCCTATAAGCTTGGCTGGGGGCAGAGAAGCAGAGTCTGAGCAGCTACAGGAAGGATGGAGGGGTTCAGACAAGGTTTTCCAACTCCGTGCCTAAATGTCACTTTCACAGCGAAATAAGCCCAGTTTGGCCCTGTTCACTTTTGCTTAGCAGAGATCTGTATCTTCAAAACTAGACACTCTGCAGGCCTATAAGCTTGGCTGGGGGCAGAGAAGCAGAGTCTGAGCAGCTACAGGAAGGATGGAGGGGTTCAGACAAGGTTTTCCAACTCCGTGCCTAAATGTCACTTTCACAGCGAAATAAGCCCAGTTTGGCCCTGTTCACTTTTGCTTAGCAGAGTCTGTATCTTCAAAACTAGACACTCTGCAGGCCTATAAGCTTGGCTGGGGGCAGAGAAGCAGAGTCTGAGCAGCTACAGGAAGGATGGAGGGGTTCAGACAAGGTTTTCCAACTCCGTGCCTAAATGTCACTTTCACAGCGAAATAAGCCCAGTTTGGCCCTGTTCACTTTTGCTTAGCAGAGTCTGTATCTTCAAAACTAGACACTCTGCAGGCCTATAAGCTTGGCTGGGGGCAGAGAAGCAGAGTCTGAGCAGCTACAGGAAGGATGGAGGGGTTCAGACAAGGTTTTCCAACTCCGTGCCTAAATGTCACTTTCACAGCGAAATAAGCCCAGTTTGGCCCTGTTCACTTTTGCTTAGCAGAGTCTGTATCTTCAAAACTAGACACTCTGCAGGCCTATAAGCTTGGCTGGGGGCAGAGAAGCAGAGTCTGAGCAGCTACAGGAAGGATGGAGGGGTTCAGACAAGGTTTTCCAACTCCGTGCCTAAATGTCACTTTCACAGCGAAATAAGCCCAGTTTGGCCCTGTTCACTTTTGCTTAGCAGAGTCTGTATCTTCAAAACTAGACACTCTGCAGGCCTATAAGCTTGGCTGGGGGCAGAGAAGCAGAGTCTGAGCAGCTACAGGAAGGATGGAGGGGTTCAGACAAGGTTTTCCAACTCCGTGCCTAAATGTCACTTTCACAGCGAAATAAGCCCAGTTTGGCCCTGTTCACTTTTGCTTAGCAGAGTCTGTATCTTCAAAACTAGACACTCTGCAGGCCTATAAGCTTGGCTGGGGGCAGAGAAGCAGAGTCTGAGCAGCTACAGGAAGGATGGAGGGGTTCAGACAAGGTTTTCCAACTCCGTGCCTAAATGTCACTTTCACAGCGAAATAAGCCCAGTTTGGCCCTGTTCACTTTTGCTTAGCAGAGTCTGTATCTTCAAAACTAGACACTCTGCAGGCCTATAAGCTTGGCTGGGGGCAGAGAAGCAGAGTCTGAGCAGCTACAGGAAGGATGGAGGGGTTCAGACAAGGTTTTCCAACTCCGTGCCTAAATGTCACTTTCACAGCGAAATAAGCCCAGTTTGGCCCTGTTCACTTTTGCTTAGCAGAGTCTGTATCTTCAAAACTAGACACTCTGCAGGCCTATAAGCTTGGCTGGGGGCAGAGAAGCAGAGTCTGAGCAGCTACAGGAAGGATGGAGGGGTTCAGACAAGGTTTTCCAACTCCGTGCCTAAATGTCACTTTCACAGCGAAATAAGCCCAGTTTGGCCCTGTTCACTTTTGCTTAGCAGAGTCTGTATCTTCAAAACTAGACACTCTGCAGGCCTATAAGCTTGGCTGGGGGCAGAGAAGCAGAGTCTGAGCAGCTACAGGAAGGATGGAGGGGTTCAGACAAGGTTTTCCAAGTCCGTGCCTAAATGTCACTTTCACAGCGAAATAAGCCCAGTTTGGCCCTGTTCACTTTTGCTTAGCAGAGTCTGTATCTTCAAAACTAGACACTCTGCAGGCCTATATCAGCCCAATATCAATATCAGCCCAATATCAATATCAGCCCAATATCAGCATCAGCCCAATATCAGCATCAGCCCAATATCAGCATCAGCCCAATATCAGCATCAGCCCAATATCAGCATCAGCCCAATATCAGCATCAGCCCAATATCAGCATCAGCCCAATATCAGCATCAGCCCAATATCAGCATCAGCCCAATATCAGCATCAGCCCAATATCAGCATCAGCCCAATATCAGCATCAGCCCAATATCAGCATCAGCCCAATATCAGCATCAGCCCAATATCAGCATCAGCCCAATATCAGCATCAGCCCAATATCAGCATCAGCCCAATATCAGCATCAGCCCAATATCAGCATCAGCCCAATATCAGCATCAGCCCAATATCAGCATCAGCCCAATATCAGCATCAGCCCAATATCAGCATCAGCCCAATATCAGCATCAGCCCAATATCAGCATCAGCCCAATATCAGCATCAGCCCAATATCAGCATCAGCCCAATATCAGCATCAGCCCAATATCAGCATCAGCCCAATATCAGCATCAGCCCAATATCAGCATCAGCCCAATATCAGCATCAGCCCAATATCAGCATCAGCCCAATATCAGCATCAGCCCAATATCAGCATCAGCCCAATATCAGCATCAGCCCAATATCAGCATCAGCCCAATATCAGCATCAGCCCAATATCAGCATCAGCCCAATATCAGCATCAGCCCAATATCAGCATCAGCCCAATATCAGCATCAGCCCAATATCAGCATCAGCCCAATATCAGCATCAGCCCAATATCAGCATCAGCCCAATATCAGCATCAGCCCAATATCAGCATCAGCCCAATATCAGCATCAGCCCAATATCAGCATCAGCCCAATATCAGCATCAGCCCAATATCAGCATCAGCCCAATATCAGCATCAGCCCAATATCAGCATCAGCCCAATATCAGCATCAGCCCAATATCAGCATCAGCCCAATATCAGCATCAGCCCAATATCAGCATCAGCCCAATATCAGCATCAGCCCAATATCAGCATCAGCCCAATATCAGCATCAGCCCAATATCAGCATCAGCCCAATATCAGCATCAGCCCAATATCAGCATCAGCCCAATATCAGCATCAGCCCAATATCAGCATCAGCCCAATATCAGCATCAGCCCAATATCAGCATCAGCCCAATATCAGCATCAGCCCAATATCAGCATCAGCCCAATATCAGCATCAGCCCAATATCAGCATCAGCCCAATATCAGCATCAGCCCAATATCAGCATCAGCCCAATATCAGCATCAGCCCAATATCAGCATCAGCCCAATATCAGCATCAGCCCAATATCAGCATCAGCCCAATATCAGCATCAGCCCAATATCAGCATCAGCCCTAGACACTCTGCAGGCCTATAAGCTTGGCTGGGGGCAGAGAAGCAGCCCAATATGATATAATATCAGCTGATGCTGATATTGGGCTGATGCTGATATTGGGCTGATGCTGATATTGGGCTGATGCTGATATTGGGCTGATGCTGATATTGGGCTGATGCTGATATTGGGCTGATGCTGATATTGGGCTGATGCTGATATTGGGCTGATGCTGATATTGGGCTGATGCTGATATTGGGCTGATGCTGATATTGGGCTGATGCTGATATTGGGCTGATGCTGATATTGGGCTGATGCTGATATTGGGCTGATGCTGATATTGGGCTGATGCTGATATTGGGCTGATGCTGATATTGGGCTGATGCTGATATTGGGCTGATGCTGATATTGGGCTGATGCTGATATTGGGCTGATGCTGATATTGGGCTGATGCTGATATTGGGCTGATGCTGATATTGGGCTGATGCTGATATTGGGCTGATGCTGATATTGGGCTGATGCTGATATTGGGCTGATGCTGATATTGGGCTGATGCTGATATTGGGCTGATGCTGATATTGGGCTGATGCTGATATTGGGCTGATGCTGATATTGGGCTGATGCTGATATTGGGCTGATGCTGATATTGGGCTGATGCTGATATTGGGCTGATGCTGATATTGGGCTGATGCTGATATTGGGCTGATGCTGATATTGGGCTGATGCTGATATTGGGCTGATGCTGATATTGGGCTGATGCTGATATTGGGCTGATATTGATATTGGGCTGATATTGATATTGGGCTGATATAGGCCTGCAGAGTGTCTAGTTTTGAAGATACAGACTCTGCTAAGCAAAAGTGAACAGGGCCAAACTGGGCTTATTTCGCTGTGAAAGTGACATTTAGGCACGGACTTGGAAAACCTTGTCTGAACCCCTCCATCCTTCCTGTAGCTGCTCAGACTCTGCTTCTCTGCCCCCAGCCAAGCTTATAGGCCTGCAGAGTGTCTAGTTTTGAAGATACAGACTCTGCTAAGCAAAAGTGAACAGGGCCAAACTGGGCTTATTTCGCTGTGAAAGTGACATTTAGGCACGGAGTTGGAAAACCTTGTCTGAACCCCTCCATCCTTCCTGTAGCTGCTCAGACTCTGCTTCTCTGCCCCCAGCCAAGCTTATAGGCCTGCAGAGTGTATAGTTTTGAAGATACAGACTCTGCTAAGCAAAAGTGAACAGGGCCAAACTGGGCTTATTTCGCTGTGAAAGTGACATTTAGGCACGGAGTTGGAAAACCTTGTCTGAACCCCTCCATCCTTCCTGTAGCTGCTCAGACTCTGCTTCTCTGCCCCCAGCCAAGCTTATAGGCCTGCAGAGTGTCTAGTTTTGAAGATACAGACTCTGCTAAGCAAAAGTGAACAGGGCCAAACTGGGCTTATTTCGCTGTGAAAGTGACATTTAGGCACGGAGTTGGAAAACCTTGTCTGAACCCCTCCATCCTTCATGTAGCTGCTCAGACTCTGCTTCTCTGCCCCCAGCCAAGCTTATAGGCCTGCAGAGTGTCTAGTTTTGAAGATACAGACTCTGCTAAGCAAAAGTGAACAGGGCCAAACTGGGCTTATTTCGCTGTGAAAGTGACATTTAGGCACGGAGTTGGAAAACCTTGTCTGAACCCCTCCATCCTTCCTGTAGCTGCTCAGACTCTGCTTCTCTGCCCCCAGCCAAGCTTATAGGCCTGCAGAGTGTCTAGTTTTGAAGATACAGACTCTGCTAAGCAAAAGTGAACAGGGCCAAACTGGGCTTATTTCGCTGTGAAAGTGACATTTAGGCACGGAGTTGGAAAACCTTGTCTGAACCCCTCCATCCTTCCTGTAGCTGCTCAGACTCTGCTTCTCTGCCCCCAGCCAAGCTTATAGGCCTGCAGAGTGTCTAGTTTTGAAGATACAGACTCTGCTAAGCAAAAGTGAACAGGGCCAAACTGGGCTTATTTCGCTGTGAAAGTGACATTTAGGCACGGAGTTGGAAAACCTTGTCTGAACCCCTCCATCCTTCCTGTAGCTGCTCAGACTCTGCTTCTCTGCCCCCAGCCAAGCTTATAGGCCTGCAGAGTGTCTAGTTTTGAAGATACAGACTCTGCTAAGCAAAAGTGAACAGGGCCAAACTGGGCTTATTTCGCTGTGAAAGTGACATTTAGGCACGGAGTTGGAAAACCTTGTCTGAACCCCTCCATCCTTCCTGTAGCTGCTCAGACTCTGCTTCTCTGCCCCCAGCCAAGCTTATAGGCCTGCAGAGTGTCTAGTTTTGAAGATACAGACTCTGCTAAGCAAAAGTGAACAGGGCCAAACTGGGCTTATTTCGCTGTGAAAGTGACATTTAGGCACGGAGTTGGAAAACCTTGTCTGAACCCCTCCATCCTTCCTGTAGCTGCTCAGACTCTGCTTCTCTGCCCCCAGCCAAGCTTATAGGCCTGCAGAGTGTCTAGTTTTGAAGATACAGACTCTGCTAAGCAAAAGTGAACAGGGCCAAACTGGGCTTATTTCGCTGTGAAAGTGACATTTAGGCACGGAGTTGGAAAACCTTGTCTGAACCCCTCCATCCTTCCTGTAGCTGCTCAGACTCTGCTTCTCTGCCCCCAGCCAAGCTTATAGGCCTGCAGAGTGTCTAGTTTTGAAGATACAGACTCTGCTAAGCAAAAGTGAACAGGGCCAAACTGGGCTTATTTCGCTGTGAAAGTGACATTTAGGCACGGAGTTGGAAAACCTTGTCTGAACCCCTCCATCCTTCCTGTAGCTGCTCAGACTCTGCTTCTCTGCCCCCAGCCAAGCTTATAGGCCTGCAGAGTGTCTAGTTTTGAAGATACAGACTCTGCTAAGCAAAAGTGAACAGGGCCAAACTGGGCTTATTTCGCTGTGAAAGTGACATTTAGGCACGGAGTTGGAAAACCTTGTCTGAACCCCTCCATCCTTCCTGTAGCTGCTCAGACTCTGCTTCTCTGCCCCCAGCCAAGCTTATAGGCCTGCAGAGTGTCTAGTTTTGAAGATACAGACTCTGCTAAGCAAAAGTGAACAGGGCCAAACTGGGCTTATTTCGCTGTGAAAGTGACATTTAGGCACGGAGTTGGAAAACCTTGTCTGAACCCCTCCATCCTTCCTGTAGCTGCTCAGACTCTGCTTCTCTGCCCCCAGCCAAGCTTATAGGCCTGCAGAGTGTCTAGTTTTGAAGATACAGACTCTGCTAAGCAAAAGTGAACAGGGCCAAACTGGGCTTATTTCGCTGTGAAAGTGACATCGAAATTTCACAGCGAAATAAGCCCAGTTTGGCCCTGTTCACTTTTGCTTAGCAGAGTCTGTATCTTCAAAACTAGACACTCTGCAGGCCTATAAGCTTGGCTGGGGGCAGAGAAGCAGAGTCTGAGCAGCTACAGGAAGGATGGAGGGGTTCAGACAAGGTTTTCCAACTCCGTGCCTAAATGTCACTTTCACAGCGAAATAAGCCCAGTTTGGCCCTGTTCACTTTTGCTTAGCAGAGTCTGTATCTTCAAAACTAGACACTCTGCAGGCCTATAAGCTTGGCTGGGGGCAGAGAAGCAGAGTCTGAGCAGCTACAGGAAGGATGGAGGGGTTCAGACAAGGTTTTCCAACTCCGTGCCTAAATGTCACTTTCACAGCGAAATAAGCCCAGTTTGGCCCTGTTCACTTTTGCTTAGCAGAGTCTGTATCTTCAAAACTAGACACTCTGCAGGCCTATAAGCTTGGCTGGGGGCAGAGAAGCAGAGTCTGAGCAGCTACAGGAAGGATGGAGGGGTTCAGACAAGGTTTTCCAACTCCGTGCCTAAATGTCACTTTCACAGCGAAATAAGCCCAGTTTGGCCCTGTTCACTTTTGCTTAGCAGAGTCTGTATCTTCAAAACTAGACACTCTGCAGGCCTATAAGCTTGGCTGGGGGCAGAGAAGCAGAGTCTGAGCAGCTACAGGAAGGATGGAGGGGTTCAGACAAGGTTTTCCAACTCCGTGCCTAAATGTCACTTTCACAGCGAAATAAGCCCAGTTTGGCCCTGTTCACTTTTGCTTAGCAGAGTCTGTATCTTCAAAACTAGACACTCTGCAGGCCTATAAGCTTGGCTGGGGGCAGAGAAGCAGAGTCTGAGCAGCTACAGGAAGGATGGAGGGGTTCAGACAAGGTTTTCCAACTCCGTGCCTAAATGTCACTTTCACAGCGAAATAAGCCCAGTTTGGCCCTGTTCACTTTTGCTTAGCAGAGTCTGTATCTTCAAAACTAGACACTCTGCAGGCCTATAAGCTTGGCTGGGGGCAGAGAAGCAGAGTCTGAGCAGCTACAGGAAGGATGGAGGGGTTCAGACAAGGTTTTCCAACTCCGTGCCTAAATGTCACTTTCACAGCGAAATAAGCCCAGTTTGGCCCTGTTCACTTTTGCTTAGCAGAGTCTGTATCTTCAAAACTAGACACTCTGCAGGCCTATAAGCTTGGCTGGGGGCAGAGAAGCAGAGTCTGAGCAGCTACAGGAAGGATGGAGGGGTTCAGACAAGGTTTCCAATATCAGCATCAGCCCAATATCAGCATCAGCCCAATATCAGCATCAGCCCAATATCAGCATCAGCCCAATATCAGCATCAGCCCAATATCAGCATCAGCCCAATATCAGCATCAGCCCAATATCAGCATCAGCCCAATATCAGCATCAGCCCAATATCAGCATCAGCCCAATATCAGCATCAGCCCAATATCAGCATCAGCCCAATATCAGCATCAGCCCAATATCAGCATCAGCCCAATATCAGCATCAGCCCAATATCAGCATCAGCCCAATATCAGCATCAGCCCAATATCAGCATCAGCCCAATATCAGCATCAGCCCAATATCAGCATCAGCCCAATATCAGCATCAGCCCAATATCAGCATCAGCCCAATATCAGCATCAGCCCAATATCAGCATCAGCCCAATATCAGCATCAGCCCAATATCAGCATCAGCCCAATATCAGCATCAGCCCAATATCAGCATCAGCCCAATATCAGCATCAGCCCAATATCAGCATCAGCCCAATATCAGCATCAGCCCAATATCAGCATCAGCCCAATATCAGCATCAGCCCAATATCAGCATCAGCCCAATATCAGCATCAGCCCAATATCAGCATCAGCCCAATATCAGCATCAGCCCAATATCAGCATCAGCCCAATATCAGCATCAGCCCAATATCAGCATCAGCCCAATATCAGCATCAGCCCAATATCAGCATCAGCCCAATATCAGCATCAGCCCAATATCAGCATCAGCCCAATATCAGCATCAGCCCAATATCAGCATCAGCCCAATATCAGCATCAGCCCAATATCAGCATCAGCCCAATATCAGCATCAGCCCAATATCAGCATCAGCCCAATATCAGCATCAGCCCAATATCAGCATCAGCCCAATATCAGCATCAGCCCAATATCAGCATCAGCCCTAGACACTCTGCAGGCCTATAAGCTTGGCTGGGGGCAGAGAAGCAGCCCAATATGATATAATATCAGCTGATGCTGATATTGGGCTGATGCTGATATTGGGCTGATGCTGATATTGGGCTGATGCTGATATTGGGCTGATGCTGATATTGGGCTGATGCTGATATTGGGCTGATGCTGATATTGGGCTGATGCTGATATTGGGCTGATGCTGATATTGGGCTGATGCTGATATTGGGCTGATGCTGATATTGGGCTGATGCTGATATTGGGCTGATGCTGATATTGGGCTGATGCTGATATTGGGCTGATGCTGATATTGGGCTGATGCTGATATTGGGCTGATGCTGATATTGGGCTGATGCTGATATTGGGCTGATGCTGATATTGGGCTGATGCTGATATTGGGCTGATGCTGATATTGGGCTGATGCTGATATTGGGCTGATGCTGATATTGGGCTGATGCTGATATTGGGCTGATGCTGATATTGGGCTGATGCTGATATTGGGCTGATGCTGATATTGGGCTGATGCTGATATTGGGCTGATGCTGATATTGGGCTGATGCTGATATTGGGCTGATGCTGATATTGGGCTGATGCTGATATTGGGCTGATGCTGATATTGGGCTGATGCTGATATTGGGCTGATGCTGATATTGGGCTGATGCTGATATTGGGCTGATGCTGATATTGGGCTGATGCTGATATTGGGCTGATGCTGATATTGGGCTGATGCTGATATTGGGCTGATGCTGATATTGGGCTGATGCTGATATTGGGCTGATGCTGATATTGGGCTGATGCTGATATTGGGCTGATGCTGATATTGGGCTGATGCTGATATTGGGCTGATGCTGATATTGGGCTGATGCTGATATTGGGCTGATGCTGATATTGGGCTGATGCTGATATTGGGCTGATGCTGATATTGGGCTGATGCTGATATTGGGCTGATGCTGATATTGGGCTGATGCTGATATTGGGCTGATGCTGATATTGGGCTGATGCTGATATTGGGCTGATGCTGATATTGGGCTGATGCTGATATTGGGCTGATGCTGATATTGGGCTGATGCTGATATTGGGCTGATGCTGATATTGGGCTGATGCTGATATTGGGCTGATGCTGATATTGGGCTGATGCTGATATTGGGCTGATGCTGATATTGGGCTGATGCTGATATTGGGCTGATGCTGATATTGGGCTGATGCTGATATTGGGCTGATGCTGATATTGGGCTGATGCTGATATTGGGCTGATGCTGATATTGGGCTGATGCTGATATTGGGCTGATGCTGATATTGGGCTGATGCTGATATTGGGCTGATGCTGATATTGGGCTGATGCTGATATTGGGCTGATGCTGATATTGGGCTGATGCTGATATTGGGCTGATGCTGATATTGGGCTGATGCTGATATTGGGCTGATGCTGATATTGGGCTGATGCTGATATTGGGCTGATGCTGATATTGGGCTGATGCTGATATTGGGCTGATGCTGATATTGGGCTGATATTGATATTGGGCTGATATTGATATTGGGCTGATATAGGCCTGCAGAGTGTCTAGTTTTGAAGATACAGACTCTGCTAAGCAAAAGTGAACAGGGCCAAACTGGGCTTATTTCGCTGTGAAAGTGACATTTAGGCACGGACTTGGAAAACCTTGTCTGAACCCCTCCATCCTTCCTGTAGCTGCTCAGACTCTGCTTCTCTGCCACCAGCCAAGCTTATAGGCCTGCAGAGTGTCTAGTTTTGAAGATACAGACTCTGCTAAGCAAAAGTGAACAGGGCCAAACTGGGCTTATTTCGCTGTGAAAGTGACATTTAGGCACGGAGTTGGAAAACCTTGTCTGAACCCCTCCATCCTTCCTGTAGCTGCTCAGACTCTGCTTCTCTGCCCCCAGCCAAGCTTATAGGCCTGCAGAGTGTCTAGTTTTGAAGATACAGACTCTGCTAAGCAAAAGTGAACAGGGCCAAACTGGGCTTATTTCGCTGTGAAAGTGACATTTAGGCACGGAGTTGGAAAACCTTGTCTGAACCCCTCCATCCTTCCTGTAGCTGCTCAGACTCTGCTTCTCTGCCCCCAGCCAAGCTTATAGGCCTGCAGAGTGTCTAGTTTTGAAGATACAGACTCTGCTAAGCAAAAGTGAACAGGGCCAAACTGGGCTTATTTCGCTGTGAAAGTGACATTTAGGCACGGAGTTGGAAAACCTTGTCTGAACCCCTCCATCCTTCCTGTAGCTGCTCAGACTCTGCTTCTCTGCCCCCAGCCAAGCTTATAGGCCTGCAGAGTGTCTAGTTTTGAAGATACAGACTCTGCTAAGCAAAAGTGAACAGGGCCAAACTGGGCTTATTTCGCTGTGAAAGTGACATTTAGGCACGGAGTTGGAAAACCTTGTCTGAACCCCTCCATCCTTCCTGTAGCTGCTCAGACTCTGCTTCTCTGCCCCCAGCCAAGCTTATAGGCCTGCAGAGTGTCTAGTTTTGAAGATACAGACTCTGCTAAGCAAAAGTGAACAGGGCCAAACTGGGCTTATTTCGCTGTGAAAGTGACATTTAGGCACGGAGTTGGAAAACCTTGTCTGAACCCCTCCATCCTTCCTGTAGCTGCTCAGACTCTGCTTCTCTGCCCCCAGCCAAGCTTATAGGCCTGCAGAGTGTCTAGTTTTGAAGATACAGACTCTGCTAAGCAAAAGTGAACAGGGCCAAACTGGGCTTATTTCGCTGTGAAAGTGACATTTAGGCACGGAGTTGGAAAACCTTGTCTGAACCCCTCCATCCTTCCTGTAGCTGCTCAGACTCTGCTTCTCTGCCCCCAGCCAAGCTTATAGGCCTGCAGAGTGTCTAGTTTTGAAGATACAGACTCTGCTAAGCAAAAGTGAACAGGGCCAAACTGGGCTTATTTCGCTGTGAAAGTGACATTTAGGCACGGAGTTGGAAAACCTTGTCTGAACCCCTCCATCCTTCCTGTAGCTGCTCAGACTCTGCTTCTCTGCCCCCAGCCAAGCTTATAGGCCTGCAGAGTGTCTAGTTTTGAAGATACAGACTCTGCTAAGCAAAAGTGAACAGGGCCAAACTGGGCTTATTTCGCTGTGAAAGTGACATTTAGGCACGGAGTTGGAAAACCTTGTCTGAACCCCTCCATCCTTCCTGTAGCTGCTCAGACTCTGCTTCTCTGCCCCCAGCCAAGCTTATAGGCCTGCAGAGTGTCTAGTTTTGAAGATACAGACTCTGCTAAGCAAAAGTGAACAGGGCCAAACTGGGCTTATTTCGCTGTGAAAGTGACATTTAGGCACGGAGTTGGAAAACCTTGTCTGAACCCCTCCATCCTTCCTGTAGCTGCTCAGACTCTGCTTCTCTGCCCCCAGCCAAGCTTATAGGCCTGCAGAGTGTCTAGTTTTGAAGATACAGACTCTGCTAAGCAAAAGTGAACAGGGCCAAACTGGGCTTATTTCGCTGTGAAAGTGACATTTAGGCACGGAGTTGGAAAACCTTGTCTGAACCCCTCCATCCTTCCTGTAGCTGCTCAGACTCTGCTTCTCTGCCCCCAGCCAAGCTTATAGGCCTGCAGAGTGTCTAGTTTTGAAGATACAGACTCTGCTAAGCAAAAGTGAACAGGGCCAAACTGGGCTTATTTCGCTGTGAAAGTGACATTTAGGCACGGAGTTGGAAAACCTTGTCTGAACCCCTCCATCCTTCCTGTAGCTGCTCAGACTCTGCTTCTCTGCCCCCAGCCAAGCTTATAGGCCTGCAGAGTGTCTAGTTTTGAAGATACAGACTCTGCTAAGCAAAAGTGAACAGGGCCAAACTGGGCTTATTTCGCTGTGAAAGTGACATTTAGGCACGGAGTTGGAAAACCTTGTCTGAACCCCTCCATCCTTCCTGTAGCTGCTCAGACTCTGCTTCTCTGCCCCCAGCCAAGCTTATAGGCCTGCAGAGTGTCTAGTTTTGAAGATACAGACTCTGCTAAGCAAAAGTGAACAGGGCCAAACTGGGCTTATTTCGCTGTGAAAGTGACATTTAGGCACGGAGTTGGAAAACCTTGTCTGAACCCCTCCATCCTTCCTGTAGCTGCTCAGACTCTGCTTCTCTGCCCCCAGCCAAGCTTATAGGCCTGCAGAGTGTCTAGTTTTGAAGATACAGACTCTGCTAAGCAAAAGTGAACAGGGCCAAACTGGGCTTATTTCGCTGTGAAAGTGACATCGAAATTTCACAGCGAAATAAGCCCAGTTTGGCCCTGTTCACTTTTGCTTAGCAGAGTCTGTATCTTCAAAACTAGACACTCTGCAGGCCTATAAGCTTGGCTGGGGGCAGAGAAGCAGAGTCTGAGCAGCTACAGGAAGGATGGAGGGGTTCAGACAAGGTTTTCCAACTCCGTGCCTAAATGTCACTTTCACAGCGAAATAAGCCCAGTTTGGCCCTGTTCACTTTTGCTTAGCAGAGTCTGTATCTTCAAAACTAGACACTCTGCAGGCCTATAAGCTTGGCTGGGGGCAGAGAAGCAGAGTCTGAGCAGCTACAGGAAGGATGGAGGGGTTCAGACAAGGTTTTCCAACTCCGTGCCTAAATGTCACTTTCACAGCGAAATAAGCCCAGTTTGGCCCTGTTCACTTTTGCTTAGCAGAGTCTGTATCTTCAAAACTAGACACTCTGCAGGCCTATAAGCTTGGCTGGGGGCAGAGAAGCAGAGTCTGAGCAGCTACAGGAAGGATGGAGGGGTTCAGACAAGGTTTTCCAACTCCGTGCCTAAATGTCACTTTCACAGCGAAATAAGCCCAGTTTGGCCCTGTTCACTTTTGCTTAGCAGAGTCTGTATCTTCAAAACTAGACACTCTGCAGGCCTATAAGCTTGGCTGGGGGCAGAGAAGCAGAGTCTGAGCAGCTACAGGAAGGATGGAGGGGTTCAGACAAGGTTTTCCAACTCCGTGCCTAAATGTCACTTTCACAGCGAAATAAGCCCAGTTTGGCCCTGTTCACTTTTGCTTAGCAGAGTCTGTATCTTCAAAACTAGACACTCTGCAGGCCTATAAGCTTGGCTGGGGGCAGAGAAGCAGAGTCTGAGCAGCTACAGGAAGGATGGAGGGGTTCAGACAAGGTTTTCCAACTCCGTGCCTAAATGTCACTTTCACAGCGAAATAAGCCCAGTTTGGCCCTGTTCACTTTTGCTTAGCAGAGTCTGTATCTTCAAAACTAGACACTCTGCAGGCCTATAAGCTTGGCTGGGGGCAGAGAAGCAGAGTCTGAGCAGCTACAGGAAGGATGGAGGGGTTCAGACAAGGTTTTCCAACTCCGTGCCTAAATGTCACTTTCACAGCGAAATAAGCCCAGTTTGGCCCTGTTCACTTTTGCTTAGCAGAGTCTGTATCTTCAAAACTAGACACTCTGCAGGCCTATAAGCTTGGCTGGGGGCAGAGAAGCAGAGTCTGAGCAGCTACAGGAAGGATGGAGGGGTTCAGACAAGGTTTTCCAACTCCGTGCCTAAATGTCACTTTCACAGCGAAATAAGCCCAGTTTGGCCCTGTTCACTTTTGCTTAGCAGAGTCTGTATCTTCAAAACTAGACACTCTGCAGGCCTATAAGCTTGGCTGGGGGCAGAGAAGCAGAGTCTGAGCAGCTACAGGAAGGATGGAGGGGTTCAGACAAGGTTTTCCAACTCCGTGCCTAAATGTCACTTTCACAGCGAAATAAGCCCAGTTTGGCCCTGTTCACTTTTGCTTAGCAGAGTCTGTATCTTCAAAACTAGACACTCTGCAGGCCTATAAGCTTGGCTGGGGGCAGAGAAGCAGAGTCTGAGCAGCTACAGGAAGGATGGAGGGGTTCAGACAAGGTTTTCCAACTCCGTGCCTAAATGTCACTTTCACAGCGAAATAAGCCCAGTTTGGCCCTGTTCACTTTTGCTTAGCAGAGTCTGTATCTTCAAAACTAGACACTCTGCAGGCCTATAAGCTTGGCTGGGGGCAGAGAAGCAGAGTCTGAGCAGCTACAGGAAGGATGGAGGGGTTCAGACAAGGTTTTCCAACTCCGTGCCTAAATGTCACTTTCACAGCGAAATAAGCCCAGTTTGGCCCTGTTCACTTTTGCTTAGCAGAGTCTGTATCTTCAAAACTAGACACTCTGCAGGCCTATAAGCTTGGCTGGGGGCAGAGAAGCAGAGTCTGAGCAGCTACAGGAAGGATGGAGGGGTTCAGACAAGGTTTTCCAACTCCGTGCCTAAATGTCACTTTCACAGCGAAATAAGCCCAGTTTGGCCCTGTTCACTTTTGCTTAGCAGAGTCTGTATCTTCAAAACTAGACACTCTGCAGGTTTATAAGCTTGGCTGGGGGCAGAGAAGCAGAGTCTGAGCAGCTACAGGAAGGATGGAGGGGTTCAGACAAGGTTTTCCAAGTCCGTGCCTAAATCTCACTTTCACAGCGAAATAAGCCCAGTTTGGCCCTGTTCACTTTTGCTTAGCAGAGTCTGTATCTTCAAAACTAGACACTCTGCAGGCCTATATCAGCCCAATATCAATATCAGCCCAATATCAATATCAGCCCAATATCAGCATCAGCCCAATATCAGCATCAGCCCAATATCAGCATCAGCCCAATATCAGCATCAGCCCAATATCAGCATCAGCCCAATATCAGCATCAGCCCAATATCAGCATCAGCCCAATATCAGCATCAGCCCAATATCAGCATCAGCCCAATATCAGCATCAGCCCAATATCAGCATCAGCCCAATATCAGCATCAGCCCAATATCAGCATCAGCCCAATATCAGCATCAGCCCAATATCAGCATCAGCCCAATATCAGCATCAGCCCAATATCAGCATCAGCCCAATATCAGCATCAGCCCAATATCAGCATCAGCCCAATATCAGCATCAGCCCAATATCAGCATCAGCCCAATATCAGCATCAGCCCAATATCAGCATCAGCCCAATATCAGCATCAGCCCAATATCAGCATCAGCCCAATATCAGCATCAGCCCAATATCAGCATCAGCCCAATATCAGCATCAGCCCAATATCAGCATCAGCCCAATATCAGCATCAGCCCAATATCAGCATCAGCCCAATATCAGCATCAGCCCAATATCAGCATCAGCCCAATATCAGCATCAGCCCAATATCAGCATCAGCCCAATATCAGCATCAGCCCAATATCAGCATCAGCCCAATATCAGCATCAGCCCAATATCAGCATCAGCCCAATATCAGCATCAGCCCAATATCAGCATCAGCCCAATATCAGCATCAGCCCAATATCAGCATCAGCCCAATATCAGCATCAGCCCAATATCAGCATCAGCCCAATATCAGCATCAGCCCAATATCAGCATCAGCCCAATATCAGCATCAGCCCAATATCAGCATCAGCCCAATATCAGCATCAGCCCAATATCAGCATCAGCCCAATATCAGCATCAGCCCAATATCAGCATCAGCCCAATATCAGCATCAGCCCAATATCAGCATCAGCCCAATATCAGCATCAGCCCAATATCAGCATCAGCCCAATATCAGCATCAGCCCAATATCAGCATCAGCCCAATATCAGCATCAGCCCAATATCAGCATCAGCCCAATATCAGCATCAGCCCAATATCAGCATCAGCCCTAGACACTCTGCAGGCCTATAAGCTTGGCTGGGGGCAGAGAAGCAGCCCAATATGATATAATATCAGCTGATGCTGATATTGGGCTGATGCTGATATTGGGCTGATGCTGATATTGGGCTGATGCTGATATTGGGCTGATGCTGATATTGGGCTGATGCTGATATTGGGCTGATGCTGATATTGGGCTGATGCTGATATTGGGCTGATGCTGATATTGGGCTGATGCTGATATTGGGCTGATGCTGATATTGGGCTGATGCTGATATTGGGCTGATGCTGATATTGGGCTGATGCTGATATTGGGCTGATGCTGATATTGGGCTGATGCTGATATTGGGCTGATGCTGATATTGGGCTGATGCTGATATTGGGCTGATGCTGATATTGGGCTGATGCTGATATTGGGCTGATGCTGATATTGGGCTGATGCTGATATTGGGCTGATGCTGATATTGGGCTGATGCTGATATTGGGCTGATGCTGATATTGGGCTGATGCTGATATTGGGCTGATGCTGATATTGGGCTGATGCTGATATTGGGCTGATGCTGATATTGGGCTGATGCTGATATTGGGCTGATGCTGATATTGGGCTGATGCTGATATTGGGCTGATGCTGATATTGGGCTGATGCTGATATTGGGCTGATGCTGATATTGGGCTGATGCTGATATTGGGCTGATGCTGATATTGGGCTGATGCTGATATTGGGCTGATGCTGATATTGGGCTGATGCTGATATTGGGCTGATGCTGATATTGGGCTGATGCTGATATTGGGCTGATGCTGATATTGGGCTGATGCTGATATTGGGCTGATGCTGATATTGGGCTGATGCTGATATTGGGCTGATGCTGATATTGGGCTGATGCTGATATTGGGCTGATGCTGATATTGGGCTGATGCTGATATTGGGCTGATGCTGATATTGGGCTGATGCTGATATTGGGCTGATGCTGATATTGGGCTGATGCTGATATTGGGCTGATGCTGATATTGGGCTGATGCTGATATTGGGCTGATGCTGATATTGGGCTGATGCTGATATTGGGCTGATGCTGATATTGGGCTGATGCTGATATTGGGCTGATGCTGATATTGGGCTGATGCTGATATTGGGCTGATGCTGATATTGGGCTGATGCTGATATTGGGCTGATGCTGATATTGGGCTGATGCTGATATTGGGCTGATGCTGATATTGGGCTGATGCTGATATTGGGCTGATGCTGATATTGGGCTGATGCTGATATTGGGCTGATGCTGATATTGGGCTGATGCTGATATTGGGCTGATGCTGATATTGGGCTGATGCTGATATTGGGCTGATGCTGATATTGGGCTGATGCTGATATTGGGCTGATGCTGATATTGGGCTGATATTGATATTGGGCTGATATTGATATTGGGCTGATATAGGCCTGCAGAGTGTCTAGTTTTGAAGATACAGACTCTGCTAAGCAAAAGTGAACAGGGCCAAACTGGGCTTATTTCGCTGTGAAAGTGAGATTTAGGCACGGACTTGGAAAACCTTGTCTGAACCCCTCCATCCTTCCTGTAGCTGCTCAGACTCTGCTTCTCTGCCCCCAGCCAAGCTTATAGGCCTGCAGAGTGTCTAGTTTTGAAGATACAGACTCTGCTAAGCAAAAGTGAACAGGGCCAAACTGGGCTTATTTCGCTGTGAAAGTGACATTTAGGCACGGAGTTGGAAAACCTTGTCTGAACCCCTCCATCCTTCCTGTAGCTGCTCAGACTCTGCTTCTCTGCCCCCAGCCAAGCTTATAGGCCTGCAGAGTGTCTAGTTTTGAAGATACAGACTCTGCTAAGCAAAAGTGAACAGGGCCAAACTGGGCTTATTTCGCTGTGAAAGTGACATTTAGGCACGGAGTTGGAAAACCTTGTCTGAACCCCTCCATCCTTCCTGTAGCTGCTCAGACTCTGCTTCTCTGCCCCCAGCCAAGCTTATAGGCCTGCAGAGTGTCTAGTTTTGAAGATACAGACTCTGCTAAGCAAAAGTGAACAGGGCCAAACTGGGCTTATTTCGCTGTGAAAGTGACATTTAGGCACGGAGTTGGAAAACCTTGTCTGAACCCCTCCATCCTTCCTGTAGCTGCTCAGACTCTGCTTCTCTGCCCCCAGCCAAGCTTATAGGCCTGCAGAGTGTCTAGTTTTGAAGATACAGACTCTGCTAAGCAAAAGTGAACAGGGCCAAACTGGGCTTATTTCGCTGTGAAAGTGACATTTAGGCACGGAGTTGGAAAACCTTGTCTGAACCCCTCCATCCTTCCTGTAGCTGCTCAGACTCTGCTTCTCTGCCCCCAGCCAAGCTTATAGGCCTGCAGAGTGTCTAGTTTTGAAGATACAGACTCTGCTAAGCAAAAGTGAACAGGGCCAAACTGGGCTTATTTCGCTGTGAAAGTGACATTTAGGCACGGAGTTGGAAAACCTTGTCTGAACCCCTCCATCCTTCCTGTAGCTGCTCAGACTCTGCTTCTCTGCCCCCAGCCAAGCTTATAGGCCTGCAGAGTGTCTAGTTTTGAAGATACAGACTCTGCTAAGCAAAAGTGAACAGGGCCAAACTGGGCTTATTTCGCTGTGAAAGTGACATTTAGGCACGGAGTTGGAAAACCTTGTCTGAACCCCTCCATCCTTCCTGTAGCTGCTCAGACTCTGCTTCTCTGCCCCCAGCCAAGCTTATAGGCCTGCAGAGTGTCTAGTTTTGAAGATACAGACTCTGCTAAGCAAAAGTGAACAGGGCCAAACTGGGCTTATTTCGCTGTGAAAGTGACATTTAGGCACGGAGTTGGAAAACCTTGTCTGAACCCCTCCATCCTTCCTGTAGCTGCTCAGACTCTGCTTCTCTGCCCCCAGCCAAGCTTATAGGCCTGCAGAGTGTCTAGTTTTGAAGATACAGACTCTGCTAAGCAAAAGTGAACAGGGCCAAACTGGGCTTATTTCGCTGTGAAAGTGACATTTAGGCACGGAGTTGGAAAACCTTGTCTGAACCCCTCCATCCTTCCTGTAGCTGCTCAGACTCTGCTTCTCTGCCCCCAGCCAAGCTTATAGGCCTGCAGAGTGTCTAGTTTTGAAGATACAGACTCTGCTAAGCAAAAGTGAACAGGGCCAAACTGGGCTTATTTCGCTGTGAAAGTGACATCGAAATTTCACAGCGAAATAAGCCCAGTTTGGCCCTGTTCACTTTTGCTTAGCAGAGTCTGTATCTTCAAAACTAGACACTCTGCAGGCCTATAAGCTTGGCTGGGGGCAGAGAAGCAGAGTCTGAGCAGCTACAGGAAGGATGGAGGGGTTCAGACAAGGTTTTCCAACTCCGTGCCTAAATGTCACTTTCACAGCGAAATAAGCCCAGTTTGGCCCTGTTCACTTTTGCTTAGCAGAGTCTGTATCTTCAAAACTAGACACTCTGCAGGCCTATAAGCTTGGCTGGGGGCAGAGAAGCAGAGTCTGAGCAGCTACAGGAAGGATGGAGGGGTTCAGACAAGGTTTTCCAACTCCGTGCCTAAATGTCACTTTCACAGCGAAATAAGCCCAGTTTGGCCCTGTTCACTTTTGCTTAGCAGAGTCTGTATCTTCAAAACTAGACACTCTGCAGGCCTATAAGCTTGGCTGGGGGCAGAGAAGCAGAGTCTGAGCAGCTACAGGAAGGATGGAGGGGTTCAGACAAGGTTTTCCAACTCCGTGCCTAAATGTCACTTTCACAGCGAAATAAGCCCAGTTTGGCCCTGTTCACTTTTGCTTAGCAGAGTCTGTATCTTCAAAACTAGACACTCTGCAGGCCTATAAGCTTGGCTGGGGGCAGAGAAGCAGAGTCTGAGCAGCTACAGGAAGGATGGAGGGGTTCAGACAAGGTTTTCCAACTCCGTGCCTAAATGTCACTTTCACAGCGAAATAAGCCCAGTTTGGCCCTGTTCACTTTTGCTTAGCAGAGTCTGTATCTTCAAAACTAGACACTCTGCAGGCCTATAAGCTTGGCTGGGGGCAGAGAAGCAGAGTCTGAGCAGCTACAGGAAGGATGGAGGGGTTCAGACAAGGTTTTCCAACTCCGTGCCTAAATGTCACTTTCACAGCGAAATAAGCCCAGTTTGGCCCTGTTCACTTTTGCTTAGCAGAGTCTGTATCTTCAAAACTAGACACTCTGCAGGCCTATAAGCTTGGCTGGGGGCAGAGAAGCAGAGTCTGAGCAGCTACAGGAAGGATGGAGGGGTTCAGACAAGGTTTTCCAACTCCGTGCCTAAATGTCACTTTCACAGCGAAATAAGCCCAGTTTGGCCCTGTTCACTTTTGCTTAGCAGAGTCTGTATCTTCAAAACTAGACACTCTGCAGGCCTATAAGCTTGGCTGGGGGCAGAGAAGCAGAGTCTGAGCAGCTACAGGAAGGATGGAGGGGTTCAGACAAGGTTTTCCAACTCCGTGCCTAAATGTCACTTTCACAGCGAAATAAGCCCAGTTTGGCCCTGTTCACTTTTGCTTAGCAGAGTCTGTATCTTCAAAACTAGACACTCTGCAGGCCTATAAGCTTGGCTGGGGGCAGAGAAGCAGAGTCTGAGCAGCTACAGGAAGGATGGAGGGGTTCAGACAAGGTTTTCCAACTCCGTGCCTAAATGTCACTTTCACAGCGAAATAAGCCCAGTTTGGCCCTGTTCACTTTTGCTTAGCAGAGTCTGTATCTTCAAAACTAGACACTCTGCAGGCCTATAAGCTTGGCTGGGGGCAGAGAAGCAGAGTCTGAGCAGCTACAGGAAGGATGGAGGGGTTCAGACAAGGTTTTCCAACTCCGTGCCTAAATGTCACTTTCACAGCGAAATAAGCCCAGTTTGGCCCTGTTCACTTTTGCTTAGCAGAGTCTGTATCTTCAAAACTAGACACTCTGCAGGCCTATAAGCTTGGCTGGGGGCAGAGAAGCAGAGTCTGAGCAGCTACAGGAAGGATGGAGGGGTTCAGACAAGGTTTTCCAACTCCGTGCCTAAATGTCACTTTCACAGCGAAATAAGCCCAGTTTGGCCCTGTTCACTTTTGCTTAGCAGAGTCTGTATCTTCAAAACTAGACACTCTGCAGGCCTATAAGCTTGGCTGGGGGCAGAGAAGCAGAGTCTGAGCAGCTACAGGAAGGATGGAGGGGTTCAGACAAGGTTTTCCAACTCCGTGCCTAAATGTCACTTTCACAGCGAAATAAGCCCAGTTTGGCCCTGTTCACTTTTGCTTAGCAGAGTCTGTATCTTCAAAACTAGACACTCTGCAGGCCTATAAGCTTGGCTGGGGGCAGAGAAGCAGAGTCTGAGCAGCTACAGGAAGGATGGAGGGGTTCAGACAAGGTTTTCCAACTCCGTGCCTAAATGTCACTTTCACAGCGAAATAAGCCCAGTTTGGCCCTGTTCACTTTTGCTTAGCAGAGTCTGTATCTTCAAAACTAGACACTCTGCAGGCCTATAAGCTTGGCTGGGGGCAGAGAAGCAGAGTCTGAGCAGCTACAGGAAGGATGGAGGGGTTCAGACAAGGTTTTCCAACTCCGTGCCTAAATGTCACTTTCACAGCGAAATAAGCCCAGTTTGGCCCTGTTCACTTTTGCTTAGCAGAGTCTGTATCTTCAAAACTAGACACTCTGCAGGCCTATAAGCTTGGCTGGGGGCAGAGAAGCAGAGTCTGAGCAGCTACAGGAAGGATGGAGGGGTTCAGACAAGGTTTTCCAACTCCGTGCCTAAATGTCACTTTCACAGCGAAATAAGCCCAGTTTGGCCCTGTTCACTTTTGCTTAGCAGAGTCTGTATCTTCAAAACTAGACACTCTGCAGGCCTATAAGCTTGGCTGGGGGCAGAGAAGCAGAGTCTGAGCAGCTACAGGAAGGATGGAGGGGTTCAGACAAGGTTTTCCAACTCCGTGCCTAAATGTCACTTTCACAGCGAAATAAGCCCAGTTTGGCCCTGTTCACTTTTGCTTAGCAGAGTCTGTATCTTCAAAACTAGACACTCTGCAGGCCTATAAGCTTGGCTGGGGGCAGAGAAGCAGAGTCTGAGCAGCTACAGGAAGGATGGAGGGGTTCAGACAAGGTTTTCCAACTCCGTGCCTAAATGTCACTTTCACAGCGAAATAAGCCCAGTTTGGCCCTGTTCACTTTTGCTTAGCAGAGTCTGTATCTTCAAAACTAGACACTCTGCAGGCCTATAAGCTTGGCTGGGGGCAGAGAAGCAGAGTCTGAGCAGCTACAGGAAGGATGGAGGGGTTCAGACAAGGTTTTCCAACTCCGTGCCTAAATGTCACTTTCACAGCGAAATAAGCCCAGTTTGGCCCTGTTCACTTTTGCTTAGCAGAGTCTGTATCTTCAAAACTAGACACTCTGCAGGCCTATAAGCTTGGCTGGGGGCAGAGAAGCAGAGTCTGAGCAGCTACAGGAAGGATGGAGGGGTTCAGACAAGGTTTTCCAACTCCGTGCCTAAATGTCACTTTCACAGCGAAATAAGCCCAGTTTGGCCCTGTTCACTTTTGCTTAGCAGAGTCTGTATCTTCAAAACTAGACACTCTGCAGGCCTATAAGCTTGGCTGGGGGCAGAGAAGCAGAGTCTGAGCAGCTACAGGAAGGATGGAGGGGTTCAGACAAGGTTTTCCAACTCCGTGCCTAAATGTCACTTTCACAGCGAAATAAGCCCAGTTTGGCCCTGTTCACTTTTGCTTAGCAGAGTCTGTATCTTCAAAACTAGACACTCTGCAGGCCTATAAGCTTGGCTGGGGGCAGAGAAGCAGAGTCTGAGCAGCTACAGGAAGGATGGAGGGGTTCAGACAAGGTTTTCCAACGTCCGTGCCTAAATGTCACTTTCACAGCGAAATAAGCCCAGTTTGGCCCTGTTCACTTTTGCTTAGCAGAGTCTGTATCTTCAAAACTAGACACTCTGCAGGCCTATAAGCTTGGCTGGGGGCAGAGAAGCAGAGTCTGAGCAGCTACAGGAAGGATGGAGGGGTTCAGACAAGGTTTTCCAACTCCGTGCCTAAATGTCACTTTCACAGCGAAATAAGCCCAGTTTGGCCCTGTTCACTTTTGCTTAGCAGAGTCTGTATCTTCAAAACTAGACACTCTGCAGGCCTATAAGCTTGGCTGGGGGCAGAGAAGCAGAGTCTGAGCAGCTACAGGAAGGATGGAGGGGTTCAGACAAGGTTTTCCAACTCCGTGCCTAAATGTCACTTTCACAGCGAAATAAGCCCAGTTTGGCCCTGTTCACTTTTGCTTAGCAGAGTCTGTATCTTCAAAACTAGACACTCTGCAGGCCTATAAGCTTGGCTGGGGGCAGAGAAGCAGAGTCTGAGCAGCTACAGGAAGGATGGAGGGGTTCAGACAAGGTTTTCCAACTCCGTGCCTAAATGTCACTTTCACAGCGAAATAAGCCCAGTTTGGCCCTGTTCACTTTTGCTTAGCAGAGTCTGTATCTTCAAAACTAGACACTCTGCAGGCCTATAAGCTTGGCTGGGGGCAGAGAAGCAGAGTCTGAGCAGCTACAGGAAGGATGGAGGGGTTCAGACAAGGTTTTCCAACTCCGTGCCTAAATGTCACTTTCACAGCGAAATAAGCCCAGTTTGGCCCTGTTCACTTTTGCTTAGCAGAGTCTGTATCTTCAAAACTAGACACTCTGCAGGCCTATAAGCTTGGCTGGGGGCAGAGAAGCAGAGTCTGAGCAGCTACAGGAAGGATGGAGGGGTTCAGACAAGGTTTTCCAACTCCGTGCCTAAATGTCACTTTCACAGCGAAATAAGCCCAGTTTGGCCCTGTTCACTTTTGCTTAGCAGAGTCTGTATCTTCAAAACTAGACACTCTGCAGGCCTATAAGCTTGGCTGGGGGCAGAGAAGCAGAGTCTGAGCAGCTACAGGAAGGATGGAGGGGTTCAGACAAGGTTTTCCAAGTCCGTGCCTAAATGTCACTTTCACAGCGAAATAAGCCCAGTTTGGCCCTGTTCACTTTTGCTTAGCAGAGTCTGTATCTTCAAAACTAGACACTCTGCAGGCCTATATCAGCCCAATATCAATATCAGCCCAATATCAATATCAGCCCAATATCAGCATCAGCCCAATATCAGCATCAGCCCAATATCAGCATCAGCCCAATATCAGCATCAGCCCAATATCAGCATCAGCCCAATATCAGCATCAGCCCAATATCAGCATCAGCCCAATATCAGCATCAGCCCAATATCAGCATCAGCCCAATATCAGCATCAGCCCAATATCAGCATCAGCCCAATATCAGCATCAGCCCAATATCAGCATCAGCCCAATATCAGCATCAGCCCAATATCAGCATCAGCCCAATATCAGCATCAGCCCAATATCAGCATCAGCCCAATATCAGCATCAGCCCAATATCAGCATCAGCCCAATATCAGCATCAGCCCAATATCAGCATCAGCCCAATATCAGCATCAGCCCAATATCAGCATCAGCCCAATATCAGCATCAGCCCAATATCAGCATCAGCCCAATATCAGCATCAGCCCAATATCAGCATCAGCCCAATATCAGCATCAGCCCAATATCAGCATCAGCCCAATATCAGCATCAGCCCAATATCAGCATCAGCCCAATATCAGCATCAGCCCAATATCAGCATCAGCCCAATATCAGCATCAGCCCAATATCAGCATCAGCCCAATATCAGCATCAGCCCAATATCAGCATCAGCCCAATATCAGCATCAGCCCAATATCAGCATCAGCCCAATATCAGCATCAGCCCAATATCAGCATCAGCCCAATATCAGCATCAGCCCAATATCAGCATCAGCCCAATATCAGCATCAGCCCAATATCAGCATCAGCCCAATATCAGCATCAGCCCAATATCAGCATCAGCCCAATATCAGCATCAGCCCAATATCAGCATCAGCCCAATATCAGCATCAGCCCAATATCAGCATCAGCCCAATATCAGCATCAGCCCAATATCAGCATCAGCCCAATATCAGCATCAGCCCAATATCAGCATCAGCCCAATATCAGCATCAGCCCAATATCAGCATCAGCCCAATATCAGCATCAGCCCAATATCAGCATCAGCCCAATATCAGCATCAGCCCAATATCAGCATCAGCCCAATATCAGCATCAGCCCAATATCAGCATCAGCCCAATATCAGCATCAGCCCAATATCAGCATCAGCCCAATATCAGCATCAGCCCAATATCAGCATCAGCCCAATATCAGCATCAGCCCAATATCAGCATCAGCCCAATATCAGCATCAGCCCAATATCAGCATCAGCCCAATATCAGCATCAGCCCAATATCAGCATCAGCCCAATATCAGCATCAGCCCAATATCAGCATCAGCCCAATATCAGCATCAGCCCAATATCAGCATCAGCCCAATATCAGCATCAGCCCAATATCAGCATCAGCCCAATATCAGCATCAGCCCAATATCAGCATCAGCCCAATATCAGCATCAGCCCAATATCAGCATCAGCCCAATATCAGCATCAGCCCAATATCAGCATCAGCCCAATATCAGCATCAGCCCAATATCAGCATCAGC